>NC_082687.1:55733681-56043556 GCF_949987515.2 Delphinus delphis | reverse complement strand
CTGGATCATCTTCACTATCATTATTCTGAATTCTTTTTCTGGAAGGTTGCCTATCTCCCCTTCATTTAGTTGTTTTTCTGGTGTTTTATCTTGCTCCTTCATCTGGTACATAGCCCTCTGCCTTTTCATCTTGTCTATCTTCTGTGAATATGGTTTTTGTTCCACAGGCTGCAGGATTGTAGTTCTTCTTGCTTCTGCTGTCTGCCCTCTGGTCAGTTTGAACCATTTTTTAAGTTCCTTTCAGTGATTCATTTGTGAGATATTTCTTTTTTTTTAATATAAAATTCAGTATTATTTTATAATTGGTTTGTAACTGGAGTATGATTGCTTTACAATGGTGTGTCAGTTTCTGCTTTATAACAAAGTGAATCAGCTTTACATATACATCTATCCCCATATCCCCTCCCTCTTGCATCTCCCTCCCACCCTCCTTATCCCACCCCTCTACGTGGTCACAAAGCACTGAGCTGATCTCCCTATGCTCTGCGGCTGCTTCCCACTAGCTACGTATTTTACATTTGATAGTGTATATGTGTCCATGCCACTCTCTTCTCATAGGAAATAATTCATCAAGATTTTTTACTATTTATTCCTTTGTTTGCCCTGACAGTATCAATAATATCTCCAACTACATCAGCTAAATTTAAAATATATAGAATTTATGGGATACTATCAATACCTTCATACTTGTTCATTCTTTAGCAGTGGTTAAAAAAAAAAAAGTAAGCCCAGTATGATTCATGATTATCCTTTTACATTTTGTTAAATTTTTTAATATTTAAAGATACGAACCTCTAGTCATGCATATTGTCTATTTTCCTATATATGTTTATTAAGAATTAGTTGATTTATAATGTAGTTTTGGAAGAATAGCTGCAGAATGTTTTGGGAATATTTAAAAGTAAATTTTGGAGCAATGAAACATACTACCATTAAAAGGATGTTAATTATGAAAATTAATATTCTTTAGTAAATAATATGTTTCTTTTTGTCAATTATTATATATTTACATCATCCCTGGAAACTTTAAGATAGTATCTGTTGAGAAATATTTTTGTTTTCCCGTATTTTGCTTCCCCCACTCCTGGTTACAAATCCATATTACATAAATATTCTCTAGATACTTGCTACATATTTGAATCATTGATTTAATCATTGAGACTAAAGAGTTTTGTTAGAGACAGATTATAAGAGTTTCTAAGGCCAGGGTGAGAATTTTGGATCTTTCTCACACAGCAAAAAGTATCTGTTAACTTTCTTTATCAGGAGAATGTGATCAAAGTTATAATTTTTGATTTGTAATATGAGTACACAGGAGTTGGGAAACTTAAAACAGTATGGCAGTCAAATAAGCACATGAAACGATGCTGAACATCATTGGCTATTACAGATCTCAAATAAAACCACAATGAGATACGACTACTCCCCTGTCCAAAAGGACAAAATAAAATAGTGACAACACCAAATACTAATAATCATGTGGAGAAACTGATCACTCATATTGCTGGTAAGAATGTAAAATGGTACAGCCATTCTGGAAAACATTTTGTTGGTTTCTTACAAAATGAAACATGCAATTACCATAAGACCCAGGCAATTGTATTCTTGGATAGTTATCCCAGGGAAATAAAAACTTAGGTTGACACAAAAATATATACCTGAATGTTCATAGCATTTTTATTGATAATAGCAAAAACTGGTATCAGCCCAGATATCTTTCAACAGGGGAATGGTTAAACAAACTATGGTACATACATATCATGGAATACGACTCAACAATGGAAAGAAACAGATTTGATATGCACAACAACTTGGATGAATCTACAGGGAATTATGCTGAGTGAGAAAAAATTCCAAACTTAAAGGTCATGTATTGTATGATTCCATTTACAAACCATTTTTAAAATATCAAGATTTAAAAATGGATGTTTAGATTTTAGTGGTAGCCAGAGATTAGTTATGGAACAGGAGTTGTTAGTGAAGGCAGTAAATGTAGTTATAAAAGAAACAGAAAATATGAACAGACCAATCACAAGTAATGAAATTGAAACTGTGATTAAAAATCTTCCAACAAACAAAAGTCCAGGACAAGATATCTTCACAGGTGAGTTCTATCAAACATTCAGAGGAGAGCTAACACCCATCTTTCTCAAACTCTTCCTAAAAATTACAGAGGAAAGAATACTCCAAAACTCATTCTATGAGGCCACCATCAGCCTGATACCAAAACCAGACAAAGATACTATGAAAAAAGAAAAATACAGACCAATATCCCTGATGAACATAGATGCAAAAATCCTCAACAAAATACTAGCAAACAGAATCCAGCAACACATTAAAAGGATCATACACCATGATCAAGTGGAGTTTATCCCAGGGATGCAAGGATTTTCAATATGCGCAAATCAATCAATGTGATACACCATATTAACAAATTGAAGAATAAAAAACATATGATCATCTCAATAGATGCAGAAAAAGCTTTTGACAAAATTCAACACCCATGTATGATAAAAACTCCCCAGAAAGTGGGCACAGAGGGAACTACCTCAACGTAATAAAGGCCATATATGACAAACCCACAGCCAACATCGTTATCAATGGTGAAAAACTGAAAGCATTTCCTCTAAGATCAGGAACAAGACCTGGATGTCCACTCTCGCCACTCTTATTCAACATAGTTTTGAAAGTCCTAGCCATGGAAATCAGAGAAGAGAAAGAAATAAAGAGAATCCAAATTTGAAAAGAAGAAGTATAATAGTCACTGTTTGCAGATGACATGATACTGTACATAGAGAATCTTAAAGATGCCACCAGAAAATTACTAGAGCTAGTGAATGAATTTGGTAAGTTTGCAGGATACAAAATTAATGCAGAGAAATCTCTTGCATACCTATACACTAACAATACAAGATCAGAAAGAGAAATTAAGGAAACAATCCCATTCACCATTTCAACAAAAAGAATAAAAGATCTAGGAATAAACCTACCTAAGGAGGTAAAAGACTCAGAAAACTATAAGACACTGATGAAATAAATCAAAGATGACACAAACAGATGGAGAGATATACCATGTTCCTGGATTGGAAGAATCAATATTGTGAAAATGACTATACTACCCAAAGCTATACTACTATCTACAGATTCAATGTAATTCCTCTCCAATTACCAATGGTATTTTTTACAGAACTAGAACAAAAAATCTTAAAATTTGTATGGAGACATAAAAGACCCTGAATAGCCAAAGCAATCTTGAGAAAGAAAAACAGAGCTAGAGGAATCAGGCTCCTTGACTTCAGACTGTACTACAAAGCTGCAGTAATCAAGACAATATGGTAGTGGTACAAAAACAGATATATAGATCAATGGAACAGGATAGAAAGCCCAGAGGTAAAGCCATGCACTTATGGTCAATTAATCTATGACAAAAGAGGCAAGGATATACAATAGAGAAAAGACAGCCTCTTCAATAAGTGGTGCTGGGTAAACTGGACAGCCACATGTAAAAGAATGGAATTACAACACTCCCTAACACCATACACAAAAATAAACTCAAAATGGATTAAAGACCTAAATGTAAGACCAGACACTCTAAAACTCTTAGAGGAAAATATAGGCAGAACACTCTTTGATATAAATCACAGCAAGATCTTTTTTGACCCACCTTCTAGAGTAATGGAAATAAAAATAAACAAATGGGACCTAATGAAACTTAAAAGCTTTTGCACAGCAAAGGAAACTATAAACAAGACAAAAAGACAGCCCTCAGAATGGGAGAAAATATATGCCAACAAATCAATGGACAAAGGATTAATCTCCAAAATATATAAACAGCTCATGCAGCTCAATATTAAAAAAAACAAACAACCCAATCCAAAAATGGACAGAAGACCTAAATAGACATCTCTCCAAAGAAGACATACAGATGGCCAAGAAGCATATGGAAAGCTGCTCAACATCACTAATTATTAGAGAAATGCAAATCAAAACTACAGTGGGTATCACCTCACATTCATTAGAATGGGCTTTATTGGAAAATCTACAAACAACAAATGCTGGAGAGGGTGTGCAGAAAAGGAAACCCTCTTGCATTGTTGGTGAGAATGTAAATTGGTACAGCCACTATGGAGAACATTATGGAGGTTACTTAAACAACTAAAAATAGAATTACCATATGACCCAGCAATCCCACTACTGGGCATGTACCCAGAGAAAACCATAATTCAAAAAGACGCATGCCCCTCAATGTTCTTTGCAGGACTATTTATAATAGCCAAGTAATGGAAGCAACCTAAATGCCCATTGACAGATGAATGGATAAAGAAGATGTGGTACATATATACAATGGGTATTACTCTGCCATAAAAAGGAATGAAATTGGGTCATGTGTAGAGATTTGGGTGGATCTAGAGACTGTCATACAGAGTGAAGTTATTCAGAAAGAGAAAAACAAATGTCGTATATTAACACATATAGGTGGAGTGTAGAAAAATGATACAGATGAACCAGTTTGCAAGGCAGAAATAGTGACACAGATGTAGAGAACAAATGTATGGACACCAAGCGGGTGGACGTGGGGGGCGGGGGTGGTGGTGGTCAGATGAATTGGGAGACTGGGATTGACATGTATACACTAATATGTATAAAATAGATAACTAGTAAGAACCTCCTGTATAAGAAATACATAAAATAAAATTCAAAAATAAAATAAAATAAAATAAAAAATAAAATAAATGGTTATCCCTTGGGGGAAAAAAAAGGGGGCAACAACAGAGATCCTTGTGAGGTTGATACTATTCGATATCTTGACTGTGATGGTAAATACACGAACGCTCACAAGTGACCAGATTGTACAGAACTTAACTCATACCTGTTTACACACATACACACAAAGGAGTATGAGGAAATGTAAGACTGGTGGATTGCATCAATGCCAATATCCTGCTTTTGTTGTTATACTATAGTTTTGCACAATGTTACCATTGGGGATACTGAGCAAAGTGTGCAAGAGCTCTCTGTGTATTGTTGCATGTGAATCTACAATTATCTTGGTAAAATTTTCATTTAAAAAACAGAATAGCATTATTCTAGCCATTGGGCTATACAGATTTTTGAATCAAATAGGTAAGAATTAGATGAGAGAAAGTATATTGAGGAAAAAAAATCATAAAAGAAACACAAATGTGTTCAGTAAATCTTGGGCAAGTAGAGACTAAGAAAGATTCAGTGATGTTTCCATATTTTCAAGACAATTTATATTAAGAAAAAAAAAACTAAGAAAAAGAGCTAGCTAGGTTGGCTGGATGGTTTCATTCATGCTAGGTGTATTTGTTGGCATGTTTTTATCATCGCCGTTGGGAATAGGAATAATGAAAGGGGTCAATTTTAAACAATTAATTGTATGCACAACAAAATTAAAGTGGGTTACAGTCAGTTATAAAACATAAACTAAAACCTGACAGAAAAAAAGCTGGAGATTTTCCACCCAAATCCTCATGGTAAATAGTTTTTCTAAAATGAATATTTTGCATTCTTGTTTTTATTATTTGCATTTGGTTTTAGGGCTATATTTTTAACATAGAAGATAATGTAGAAGAAAAAGGAAAGCTCTTCATAACAATTTTGTAACTGAAGTATAATATAAATTAATAAGTTTAAAAAATTAAGCAAATCAAGAACATATGTCAATATATCATATCATGCAATTATGAACTGAATAATCAATTGGAAAATTCTTTGTAAAGTTTAAGTTCAAAGTAATGACTTTCAGATAATTTTTTGTCCTAATATACCTGAATGATAAGGTAGACTTTCCTTAACAATGGTGACTCATTAAAGCCAGGTTAACTGTCACCCACCAAATGAAAATTGCCAATAGCTTTGACAGCAAAAATGTAAATATGTTTAAGATACCATAACTCTTGACTCTAGTATTTGCAGATTGTGTTTTGGAAATAATATATGTATGTGAAAAATTAAATTATAGTATTAAGTAAATAATTGCTCAATAATATAATTGAAGTGATTTCACAAAATACTGCACAAATAGTTGTCAAATGAATGGTATATAACACAAAATGAAGTGTTATTTTAATAATAATTGTATATCTTCTTTAATTCCCTATTAGAGTATAATCCTGGAGAAGGGAGGGATTATGCCTTAAAGTTATTTGAGTCACTCACAGTACCTAGCATGAAAAATCTTTTGATTTGTAGGGAGTTAATGACAAATTTAAAAATAATGAACAAAACTATTATCCTAAAATGGTTCTTGACATAAACATTCTAATCTTCAGAAGATTATTCTCTCTTATTCTTAGGAGAGAAGTTTCCACGTGTTACTCATGTATACTTCTCCAGAGTCTAGCAAAGCCAAGCACATAACAGGGGCTCAACACATTCTTCCTGAATTGTATCCAGAAGATTTCTACATGAAGATCAAAGGGGGTTGGTATGTAACAGATACTTGGTACAAAGAAAAATTCATTCTTAAATTGTTTGCAAATACATGTACACATAAGCAAGTAAAAATAAAATTCCACACTAAAGTTGAGGCAGTACATCCCTAAAATATTTTCATTACTATTAATAATAACACTAAAATCTGATTTTGTAATAAAAATATTTGTGTGATATTTCTTTCCATCTAGAAGTTATGTAGGAAAATATTTAAAAGAAAGTTTCAGGTGAGACTTTGTAAAATTATATGGAAAATGACCTCATTATTTCTCTCAATGATCAGATTGATGGGTATTGGCATACCTGGAAACTACTATTTAAAAAAAAAAGTAAGGGAAAGAGCATCAAATAGTCTGAAGAAAAACTAGCTGCTGAACATGCCAACATCCTAAAACTAAGTATAATTTTGTAATCTTTTAAAGTGAGATTTTTCATTTGTAAAATTATCCAAGCACTCGAGCATATTGTGAGATATTATTTACTCTATGGCTTTGTTTCCAGAATTGGTAAAGCACATAAGCATAAATAGAAACAAGCCCTATTAGGATGGCCAGCTTATATAATACATATTTCATTATAAATCCAGATCAGGGTCCAAGGTATGACAGTGAATAATCCATTGCCAATATTATGGAAATTTTATGACTAATTACATTAATTCATATGAAACTTATTTTAAAAAGCTTTTCTAAATAGCATTAAATATTTAAATTTCAATATGTCAATTAAACTTCAGACATGGGACTTTCCTTGCATGGAAAGAAAATAATTTATCATTTTTCACCATGGCACCCTAATCTGTATAAAATCAAGTGAAGTCATACTTAGAAAGCTATTCTTAAAGTAATAAAAATTATCTTTTAGATAATTCAGTTAAACATGCTTTAAACAGAAATATATCTTCATTTTCTAAAGAGCTGTATTATATAGGTTTATGAACATTTTAATTTAATAGCTCTCCTAATCATTACAAAGTAAATCTGATAATTAAGGTCTTGTTTTGTTGGTTTTCAAAGGGAGGAAACATGCATTTTATTTTCTTCATTTAAAAATAAGTAATTCTTACAAAACTTGACTTTAAAAAAGTATATATATGTATTGTATATGTACAAACAAACACATTTACACATACTTGACATTTCATACTACTCTGTGTTATTTTCTTCATAACAAGACATTAATAGTGTCAGTTCTTTCATCTATAAACAAGGCAAGTTATTGCTTTCTCCTAATCCTGCTTTAAATGTGTGCTTTAGTACAAGTAAGTAATCTAAATATTTTGTTTGACATTAAAGAAGAAAAAGTTTCATGCTATTTTTTACTATTTTATGAAAAGAAAGGTACAAGAAGGGTTTTCCAGAAATATTTCCGGACCCTCCACTCAGAGATGTTGCCAGAGGTTTTGATTTTTTTCAAAACAATCAGACTGGTTCCTTAGAGTACCATTTTCTTGCCAAACTCAATACTAATGAAAGTTCCCTGTGGAATTTTCATAAAAAGACTAAGCCTAGTAGCATTGTTCAATAAAACAAGTAAAAAGTAAATGGCAATAATTCAATAAAGTATGGCAACAGTGGAAAGAAAGTCTTTAAAAGCAAGGTTTAAACAGTTCTTAAGGATCTGATATTTCATCTCCCTGTAGACTAAATGCTATGAGGATTGGGGACCGATGTGTTAACCTGCTAACCTCCCATAATAGCATGACAGATGCTTCCTACCTGAAGGAGTAATGCCTGGGAGAGAGAGAAGAAGATGGAGACTGACAGAATGCCCAGGGAGAGTATTGATCAAATGACTCTTTTCTGGTAACCATTACAGAGATATGAGTTGACAGTAATTAAAATGACTTACACACTGGGATGGTTTCAAACTCAAATCTTCGACTGAAGACACCATAGCCTGCTGCTGTGCGTGCTCGAATTTGGAAGACATATACTGAAGCTGGTTTCAAGCCCTCTGCAGTTATAGTTGTCTCTTTAGATTTGATAATTGTATAGCTGGTTTCTTGGTCCTTGGATTACACATGTATATGCAATAAAAAAAAGTCAAAAAATGAATTATTAATGACAGCAAAACACAGAATCAAAGATAAGAAAAAAATCAGAAAATAACAGATTTGCTATAAGTACAAATATGACATTTTACAAACAAAATCCTACGCACCCTAGTTGTGTTAGTTATATAGAACCTTAAAGTATTATCTAGAACTCATAGATGTAAGATATGTTCTCCACCCATCCGCCACACTTGCCTTGGGCAGAAACAGAAATGTAAACTTTAAAAATAAAATTTCCAGGAGATACACTATTTTACAGATACACTAATTTAGTATTGCTAATTGTGAGCTTGTTTTTCTCATAAATGATTTATTGGAGTGCAACTAACATGCTGCTTGTTTATAGAGGAAGGTGACAATGTCTGATATACAGCCAGGTAAGACTTATGCCTTTTATCTTCAGTGAATTTGATTTCTTTTTAAATTTTATTTTATATATATTTTAATTTTTTAACATCTTTATTGGAGTATAATTGCTTTACAATGGTGTGTTAGTTTCTGCTGTACAACAAAGTGAATCAGCTATACATAAACATATATCTCCATATCCCTTCCCTATTGCGTCTCCCTCCCACCCTCCCTATCCCACCCCTCTAGGTGGACACAGAGCACCGAGCTGATCTCCCTGTGCTATGCAGCTGCTTCCCACTAGCTATCTATTTTATATTAGGAAGTGTATATATGTCCATGCCACTCTCTGACTTCGTCCCAGCTTACCGTTCCCCCTCCCCGTGTCCTCAACTCTATTCTCTTCGTCTGTGTCTTTATTCCTGTCTGGCCCCTAGGGTCTTCAGAACTTTTTTTTTTTTTTTTTTAGATTCCATATATTTGTGTTAGCATGAGGTATTTGTTTTTCTCTTTCTGAATTACTTCACTCTGTATGACAGTCTCTAAGTCCAACCACTTCACTACAGATAACTCAGTTTTGTTTCTTGTTATGGCTGAGTAATATTCCATTGTATGTAAATGCCATATCTTCTATATCCAGTCATCTGTAGATGGACATTTAGGTTGCTTCCATGTCCTGGCTATTGTAGATAGCCCTGCAATGAACACTGTGGTACATGACTCTTCTTGAATTATGATTTTCCCAGGGTATATGCCCAGTAGTGGGATTGCTGGGTCATATGGTAGTTCTATTTTTAGTTTTTTAAGGAACCTCCATACTGTTCTCCATAGTGGCTGTATTAATTTACCTTCTGACCAACAGTTCAAGATGATACCCTTTTTTCCACACCCTCTCCAGCATTTATTCTTTGTAGATTTTTTTGATGATGGCCATTCTGACTGGTGTGAGGTGATACCTCATTGTAGTTTTGATTTACATTTCTATGATGATTAGTGATGTTGAGCATCCTTTCATGTGTTTGTTGGCAATCTGTATATCTTCTTTGGAGAAATGTCTATTTAGATCTTCTTCCCATTTTTGGAATGGGTTGTTTGGGTTTTTTTTGATATTGTGCTGCTTGTATATTTTGGAGATTAATCCTTTGTCAGTTGTTTCATTTGCAAATATTTCTCCCATTCTGAGGCTGTCTTTTCATCTTGTTTATGGTTTCCTTTGCTGTGCAAAAGCTTTTAAGTTTCAATAGGTCCCATTTGTTTATTTTTGTTTTTATTTCCATTTCTCTAGGAGGTGGGTCAAAAAGGATCTTGCTGTGATTTATGTCATAGAGTGTTCTGCCTATGTTTTCCTCTAAGAATTTTACAGTGTCTCGCCTTACATTTAGGTCTTTAATCCATTTTGAGTTTATTTTGTGTATGGTTTTAGGGAGTGTTCTAATTTCATTCATTTACATGTAGCGTCCAGTTTTCCCAGCACCACTTATTGAAGAGGCTGTCTTTTCTCCATTGTATATTCTTGCCTCCTTTATCAAAGATAAGGTGACCATATGTGTGGGGGTTTATCTCTGGGCTTTCTATCCTGTTCTATTGATGTATATTTCTGTTTTTGTGCCAGTACCATACTGTCTTGTTTACTGTAGCTTTGCAGTATAGTCTGAAGTCTGGGAGCTGGATTCCACCAGCTCTGATTTTCTTCCTCAAGATTGCTTTGGCTATTCGGGATCTTTTGTGTTACAAATTATGAATTTTTCTGTTCTAGTTCTGTGAAAAATGCCATTGGTAGTTGCTAGGGATTGCACTGAATCTGTAGATTGCTTTGGGTAGTATAGTCATTTGCACAATGTTGATTCCTCCAGTCCAAGAATGTGTTATATCTCCCCATCTCTTTGTATCATCTTTAATTTCGTTCATCAGTGTCTTATAGTTTTCTGCATATAGGTCTTTTGTGTCCTTAGGTAGGTTTATTCCTAGGTATTTTATTCTTTTTGTTGCAATGGTAAATGAGAGTGTTTCCTTAATTTCTCTTTCAGATTTTTCATCATTAGTGTATAGGTATGAAAGAGATTTCTCTGCATTAATTTTGTATCCTGCTAGTTTATCAAATTCATTGATTGGCTCTACTAGTTTTCTGGTAGCATATTTAGGATTCTCTATGTATAGTATCATGTCATCTGCAGTGACAGTTTTACTTCTTCTTTTCCAATTTGGATTCCCTTTATTTCTTTTTCTTCTCTGATTGCTGTGGCTAAAACATCCATAACTACATTGAATAATAGTTTTGAAAGCGGGCAACCTTGTCTTATTCCTGATCTTAGTGGAAATGGCTTCAGTTTTTCATCACTGAGAACGATGTTGGCTGTGGGTGTGTCATATATGGCCTTTATTATGTTGAGGTAAGTTCCCTCTATGCTTACTTTCTGGAGAGTTTTTATCATAAATGGGTGTTGAATTTGTCAAAAGCTTTTTCTGCGTCTATTGAGATGATCATATGGTTTTTCTCTTTCAATTTGTTAATATGGTGTATCACGTTGATTGATTTGCATATATTGAAGAATCCTTGCATTCCTGGGATAAACCCCACTTGATCATGGTGTACGGTCCTTTTAATGTGCTGTTGGATTCTGTTTGCTAGTAGTTTGTTGAGGATTTTTGCATCTATGTTCATCAGTGATATTGGTCTGTAGTTTTCTTTTTTTGTGACATCTTTGTCTGGTTTTGGTATCAGGGTGATGGTGACCTCTTAGAATGAGTTTGGGAGTGTTCCTCCCTCTGCTATATTTCGGAGGAGTTTGAGAAGGATAGGTGTTAGCTCTTCTCTAAGTTTTTGATAGAATTCGCCTCTGAAGCCATCTGGTCCTGGGCTTTTGTTTATTGGAAGATTTTAAATCACAGGTTCAATTTCAGTGCTTGTGATTGGTCTGTTTATATTGTCTATTTCTTCCTGGTTCAGTCTCGGGAGGTTGTGCTTTTTTCAGAATTTGACCATTTCTTCCAGGTTGCCCATTTTATTGTCATATAGTTGCTTGTAGTAATCTCTCATGATCCTTTGTATTTCTGCACTGTCGGTTGTTACTTCTCCTTTTTCATTTCTAATTCTATTGATTTAAGTATTCTCCCTTCTTTTCTTGATCAGTCTGGCTAGTGGTTTATCAATTTTATCTTTTCAAAGAACCAGCTTTTAGTTTGATTGATTTTAGCTATTGTTTTCTTCATTTCTTTTTCATTTATTTCTGATCTGAACTTTATGATTTCTTTCCTTCTGCTAACTTTGGGGTTTTTTTTTCTTCTTTTTTCTCTGATTGCTTTAGGTTTAAGGTTAGGTTGTTTATTTGAGATTGTTCTTTTTCCTTGAGGTAGGATTGTATTGCTGTAAACTTCCCTCTCAGAACTGCCTTTGCGGCATCCCATAGGTTTTGAATTGTCGTGTTTTCATTGTCATTTGTTTCTAGGTAGTTTTTGATTTCCTCTTTCATTTCTTCAGTGATCTCTTGGTTATTTAGTAGTGTATTGTTTAGCCTCCTTGTGTTTGTACACATTTTTTCCTGTAATTGATAGATAGTCTCACAGCATTGTGGTCAGAAAAGATACTTGATACAATTTCAATTTTCTTACATTTACCAAAGCTTGATTTGTGACCCAAGATATGATCTATCCTGGAGAATGTTCCATGAGCACTTGAGAAGAAAGTGTATACTGTTGTTTTTGGATGGAATGTCCTATAAATATCAAATAAGTTCATATTGTTTAATGTATCATTTAAAGCTTGTGTTTCCTTATTTATTTTCATTTTGGATCATCTGTCCACTGGTGAAAGTGGGGTGTTAAAGTCCCCTAGTATTATTGTGTTACTGTTGATTTCTGCTTTTATGGCTATTAGCATTTGCCTTAAGTATTGAGGTGCTCCGAAGTTGGGTCCATAAATGTTTACAATAATTAATGGATTGATTAATTGGATTGATCCATTGATCATTATGTAGTGTCCTTCTTTGTATCTTGTAATGGTCTTTACTTAAAGTCTATTTTGTCTGTTATGAGAATTGCTACTCCAGTTTTCTTTTGATTTCCATTTGCATAAAATATCTTTTTCCAATCCCTCATTTTCAGTCTGTGTGTGTCCTAGGTCTGAAGTGGGTCTCTTGTAGACAGCATATATATGGGTCTTGTTTTTGTAACCATTCAGCCAGTCCATGTCTTTTGGTTGGAGCATTTAATCTATTTACATTTAAGGTAGTTATCAATAAGTGTGTTGCTATTAGCATTTTCTTAATTGTTTTGGGTTTGTTATTGTAGGTCTTTTCCTTCTCTTGTGTTTCCTGCCAACCAAGTTCCTTTAGGATTTCTTGTAAGGCTGGTTTGGTGGTGCTGAATTCTCTTAGCTTTTGTTTGTCTGTAAAGGTTTCAATTTCTCCATCAAATCTGAATGAGATCCTTGCTGGGTAGAGTAATCTTGGTTGTAGGTTTTTCTCTTTCATCACTTTTAATATGTCCTGCCAGTATGGGGATTCCCTTGTGTGTTATTTGTTGTTTTACCTTGCTGCTTTTAATATTTTTTCTTTGTATTTAATTTTTGATAGTTTGATTAATATGTGTCTTGGCATGTTTCTCCTTGCATTTATCCTGTATGGGACTCTCTACGCCTCCTGCACTTGACTGACTATTTCTTTTCCCATGTTAGGGAAGTTTTCAACTATAATCTCTTCAAATATTTTCTCAGTCCCTTTCTTTTTCTCTTCTCCTTCTGGGACCTCTATTGTTTAAATGTTGGTGCCTTTAATGTTGTCCCAGAGGTCTCTGAGGCTGTCTTCAATTCTTTTCATTCTTTTTTCTTTATTCTGCTCTGCAGTAGTTATTTCCACTCTTTTATCTTCCAGGTCACTTATCCATTTTTCTGCATCAGTTATTCTGCTATTGATTCCTTCTAGAGAATTTTTGCTTTCATTTATTGTGTTGTTTATCATTGTTTGTTTGCTCTTTAGTTCTTCTAGGGCTTTCTTAAATGTTTCTTTTATTTTCTCCATTCTATTTCCAAGATTTTGGATCATCTTTACTATCATTACTCTGAATTCTTATTCATGTAGACTGCCTATTTCCTCTTCATTTGTTTGATCTGGTGGGTTTTTATCTTGCTCCTTCATCTGCTGTGTATTTCTCTGTGTTCTTATTTTGCTTAACTTACTGTGTTTGGGGTCTCCTTTCTGCAAGCTGCAGGTTTGTAGTTCCCCTTGTTTTTGGTGTGTGTCCCCAGTGGGTAAAGGTCGTTCAGTGGGTTGTGTAGGCATCCTGGTGGAGGGGACTTGTACCTTTGTTCTGGTGGATGAGGCTGGATTTTGTCTTTCTGGTGAGCCAGACTGCATCCGGTGGTCTGTCTTGGTGTGTCTGCAACCTTATTATGATTTTAGGCAGCCTCTCTGCTAACCAGTGAGTCTGTGTTCCTGTCTTGCTCGTTGTTTGTCATAGGGTGTCCTGCAGTGTAGCTTGCTTGTCATTGAGTGGAGCTGGGCCACAGCATTGAGATGGAGATCTCTGTGAGAGCTTTTGCCATTTGATATTACGTGAGCCAGGAGGTCTCTGGTGGACCAATGTCCTGAACTCGGCTCTCCCACCTCAGAGGCTCCGGGTTGACACCTGGCTGCAGCACCAAGACTATGATTGTGGAGGCTTGGTGATTCCAAAATCTGATATAGTAGGCCAGCAGGCCAGAGACTCTGGGAAGAGTTGCAGCCCAAATGAAGGCCACTGGCAGAATCCCTTGAATTTGATTTCTAAGCATATTTAGGGGTTGGGAGAAGGAATGTGAACTTCACTGGAGAAATTTAATTTTAACTCACTAAGTCGAAACAGTGAGTTTTAAAGAAAAATTTCACATAAGCAAAATAATTTTTTCCTTTTTTAAAACTTCATTTTTTCACTCTCATGTGTTTGGGCTGGGTTAGTAGTGAATGGAGATGAAGGGGAAAAAGTCACCTAAAAGATAGCTTTGGAAAGTGAAACAGAGAGGAACTATTCCTATTTTGACTGCTAACAAAAGTCTAGACAAACCATCTATAACTCCTCATTATCTCTGAAGTTACCACTCTGAATATAAAGTGTTAGATACGTAAAGATTTAATACACATTCCCTGCTTTGAACTTTCTCTTCCCTTATGTTTTTCTGTGTGAATTTTTGGCTAAGCTTGTTTTTTCCTTAAGGTCTTTTCACATGTATTAAATTTCTGATAGATATTATAGGATGAATTAAAGATAGGTTATGATTAGAGATTTTATTCCCCTTTTTTAAGAATTGGGCTTTACTTAAAAGAACTTATTGATGCCTGTAAATCATTATTTTCTAAATATTTCAGGGAATTTTGTCTTTACAAGCAGAAAAAATGTATTGATTTTTAAAAAAGATCCAAGGGAAACAACATGCAAAGGATTTATTTTTCCTAAATGAGAAAAAGAAAATTGAAAACAAGAAAATAACATTTACTTCTCAAGTACTCTAGTAGGAATAAGGTTATTATTTAATGTTCATAATGCTATTAAAAAGTAAAACAAATGCAAACCACACTCCTTGTTCCTTGAAGTTTACAGCATGCCATGCTGTGCCTTTAGTGTGAACATTGAAATCACGTGCTAAAACACAGCAAACCCATTTTTACTTTATCCTCAGTTTCCTTATCTGTAAAATTGGGATAAAAATTGGTGGCTGGATATTCTCACAGAAATGTTGTAAGAATGAAACAGATAATGCAAGTGAAAACATGTATTAAACTGTAAAGCACATGTTTTAATTGTCATAATTATTATTTTAATTTTTTTCTAATTTGACACATCAAAGTCAACATCTAACCATATTCTATGCTACCACCAATACAATGTACAATAAACAATGGGTAAATATTCTTCCCTTAAAGCAGTTTACCATTCCTCATTTAATACGTTCAAACATATAAAATTTTCTTAGGGTTATGTATATCCAAATTTCTCTATAGATAGATATGGTTTAAATTCTAATCCAAATAGGTTTTTCTGATTCAGTCTACATAAACAATTGATCTTTGTTTTTTTTTAACACTCACGTTAGTTTAAGTGCCTAGTCTCTAAAGTGCTTAGGAAACTTTGTTAGAGTTTTCAAAGAATTTAAAGTAGAAAAATAAATTCTATAAAGTTTTACCTAGTAATGTCAGTCATTTTCTTCACTCAGAAATATTTATTGATCTTGTCTACTCTATTACCCCTTCTGTTTGCTAGGGGTAGAACAGTAAAAAAAGCAGGCAATTTCTTGATGTGTTCCTTTTAAAAGGGGTAAATAGCTTCTATAAACTATTGTAGTTACTGATAATCTGAGTACACTCAAGTTTATGACTGAATGTGTAAGACTTTCTTAGTAATATTATCCTTTCCAGTTTGGCTGTGATTTAATCAGTAATTTTCAGTAAAAAATGATAAAATATATGTTCACTACTATTTGCATTTTGTTTAAAGGGAATTTGAGTTCATGAGAAAAATCTAGACAAAACTGAAGTTATGATTCTGTTATATTTGATATAATTAGGATTTTTACATGAAGTATTAACATTTATATGTAAAGTAAGATTTTTTTTTAATGAAAAATAGCATAGGAATATCAGGGTTAGAATTCCAACCATGTTATTAACTAAGTACATGTGTAAATGTGGATATGCACTCAACCTAAGTTTTTTTCTTCTTTAAAATAGGATGAAATTATTTATCAAGACTCTGTGAGGACACAGAGATAGAGATAATATACATAGTACCCAGCACAATCTTCTGAGCATTACAACTTCTAGGTAAATTTGATTTTACCCTATAGCATGATGGCAAATTCTTCTACTGAAAAGAAAAAAAAAAATTTAAAAGCTTACATGATTGTAACTCTTAACTATTGAAAAAGTAGAAATTGATAATTTTGTCAAAAATAGAAAAAAAATCATTGCAAGGAAACTGGAATGCTGTTCCTTGAAATAAATGTATAATCTAACATCAGTTGATTATACAAAATTATACAGCATTCCGTCTGATTTATCTGTTAACATTATGTATGTCTCAGTGGTTCCTTATTGCGGGTCTAATGGTACGTTGTCTATCTGAGTTAGTTGAATACTATATTATTGAAGAGACTTAGCGAATATATCTAAGGGATCAAAACCCATAAATACACATTTTGAATCCTCGAATTATCTTCTAAAATTTGCTTCTGATCCACTCCTTTAAATCATCCTCATAAATTTCTCCATTTCACAAACCTATACACACATCTTCAACACCCACAACCAAATGTTGCCAAGTCCTTGGTCAGGGTAGTGGTTTGCTGCCTTCATGCCCCAGCTGAGCAAATGAGCTACATTCCCCAGCTGCTTAGCAAACACTGTTCACAGGCAGCGAGGGGAAGGAGCCAGCTGGCAAACACCCTGCCAAAGGGCAGCTTCCCTCTGCCTCTGTCTTTAATTAAGAGATGGCAATGGGCCCATCACCATGCAGGAGCAGAGAGGCCCAATGACCTCTATTAGAGCAGGGCAATCACAGGCAGAAATGCCAGCTGGCGAATGTGTGAGCCCTGGAAAGCTCTGCCACCTGTGTCTGGCCAAGAGCCATCCAATAAAATGGTGGTATCATTCTGAAGATTCAAAATGAGCTCTGGAAACCTATCAGGACCCCCACCTCAATACATGGTATAAAAGCTCATTATCCTTTTTTTTTCCTTCTTAAAGTGTTAAAAAAAAACCCAACCTTTTTGTGTATTTTACTGGTGTGCTCAATAATTTTGCTTGGCAAAAAAGTCGGGAATTAGTATCTTCTCTGTAAAATGGAAAACACTGACCAAAAGTTAACTTCCCCAAAATAATATATAAGGGTTGCTGCGTTAAAAGCATGTAGGTAGGCAACTTGTTATTCATTTATTGAGAATATGAATAGAAATCTTTGCTCCCCAAATCATTTTTTCTTACTTTCAGTTATGCAGATAATAGAATGTATTAATACAGCTTTAAATATAAAATATTAAGTGTAAAACCAAATCTTACTGAAATAAATATAAACATGAACTATAAAGAAAATATTTCCACAACATGGATAAAATTAATTAGAATCAACATTAATAGAAAAGGACTATGCCCCACCACTTGTTGAGTAACTCCTTGTTTTAACAGAAGCAGCAGCTTAAAAGAAAAAAAAAAAAGATAAATCCTTGCTCTTAATGAATATTATGTATATGAGACTCATGCATATGCTGGGAAGTAAGAGTAAAAACAATCGAAGGTTACTCATAAGGGGAAAAAAAATCAGGACAATTTCCTTAAAGACAAAATAAAAAGGATATGGGAGGGGGAAGGGTAAGCTGTGACAAAGCGAGAGAGAGGCATGGACATATATACACTACCAAATGTAAGGTAGATAGCTAGTGGGGAGCAGCCGCATAGCACAGGGAGATCAGCTCAGTGCTTTGTGACCGCCTGGAGGGGTGGGATAGGGAGTGGGAGGTAGGGAGACGTAAGAGGGAAGAGATATGGGAACATATGTATATGTATAACTGATTCACTTTGTTATAAAGCAGAAACTAACACACCACTGTAAAGCAATTATACTCCAATAAAGATGTTAAAAAAAAAAAAGACAAACTCATTGGTCCATCTAGTTGCTTCAGGTAAAGAAAAACTATGCAGGAAAACAAGTACTTGTTAAACTTTTAGTCGTCCTGCTGTTGAACTTTATTTCATCTAAGATATGTATATTCAAATATATAGTCTTCATAGTATATTTATTTTAAAATGTCATTATGCACCTCAACTTCTTTTAAAATCAATTTAATTACAATAAAAATCTGGAAACTTAAAATGTTTACAAAAGAATTCATAAAGAGATATATATATATATATTTGCCTAGCTTTGCATTAGTATGCAGTAATAAAGCTTACAAAAAACTTGAAAAAGGAATGTAAACATTAATTTAACCAATTGTTTTTGGATACAGCATGTGCTTAAATTGTAGACTTCTAGCATTGGCAATTCAGTTTGGACCACTACTCCCAGAGAAACGGGAATCAGTGAGGGTATTAATATTAAAACATTTTATTTGGTTTACCCTATTTTTTTTCAGTAAACACTGTAAATTTTATTGCAATATAGCTTTGTCTCAGAGGTATTTTCTTAGGACACTCTTGGTGAATAATGTATTAAATAATATATATATTTTTGAAATATAAGTATCTTCATTTGTGTTCCATAATAATCCACTAGTTACATATAATGCCACCAGCAAATCATTCCTAGAGACAACTATTTCAAACATGATAATTGAGCTTTTATTTATCTATTTATAAAATGAATATATGAATATTGTATAGACATCCAAAACCTAAAAAGAATGTAGATAACCTCACTCTCCCCCACATAAACTTGGCTGTTTTGTTCTCTGTTGTATCTTTACACAGGTAATTGTTGAATCAATGATGAACGAAGCAATTAAAAAGTGCTATGAATTGGGACTTCCCTGGTGGCACAGTGGTTAAGAATCTGCCTGTCAATGCAGGGGGCCCGGGTTTGAGCCCTGGTCCGGGAAGACCCCACATGCCATGGAGCAACTAGGCCCGTGCACCACAACTACTGAGCCTGCACTCTAGAGCCCATGTGCCACAACTACTGAAGCCCACGTGCCTAGAGCCCATGCTCCACAACAAGAAAAGCCACAAAGAGAAGCTTGCACACCACAACAAAGAGTAGCCCCTGCTTGCAGCAACTACAGAAAGCCTGTGTGCAGCAACGAAGAACCAATGCAGCCAAATAAATAAATAAATAAAATTTATTTAAAAATAATCAGTTGCAAGAAAGTTTTTTAACAAATGCTATGAATTACTTCAATGTATTTCAAGGTTTTATCTATAATCTTTCATCTATGCATATAAATGGAATGTTGAATTTTTAAGTAACTTTCATTAACAGGATATCAGTATTTCTCATGATACTTTTGCATTAGTATAAGTGGGACCATTCATTTCCCCTCTCGTTTCCAATGTTCTACCTTGGACAATTTCTTAGGTATTGCAGAGTAAGTTTTTGAACTTCCACCCTTTTCATTCTTCCCCAAGAGAGAAGGAGCAATGTCTCTGGGAGTTTGGGAGAAGCAACTGGGTAAGTGTGGCTGAGCCCTTCCTTCCCTTCTCTTTTGGGATCTGCTTCTCTGCATTATGTCAGCAATCTTTTATACTCCTACCTCCATAGGACACATACGTCTGGGCCAGGGTCTCCTATCCACCTCTTAGAGACTAGTTTGGGCACTCATCTATCTTTATCTGGTCTATTAGAACTCAGGTTGTTCTAAGTAGTGTATGCCATTCAGATCTAGTCTGTACAAAAAATCACAGTGAAATAGGGTGGGAGTTGTCGCTTCCAACATGGAAGCAACAAGGTGGCTACATATCTAAGCCAAATATTCCAGTCCAGCTTTAGAAATTATAAGTTCATCTTTAGTTTCCACCTGTTTATTCCTTTATCAATAGCTCATTCAGTTGTGGATTCAGCAAAGAGGAAGAGGGATGATTATTGCCTTTAGATTTCAACAACTATTATGCCAAAACATGTGAGAGTGGACCTAGGAGCCAACTCAGTGAAGAAGAGGAAATCAAGAAACTATAGGGAATGTGAAGCATACACTTCCAATTTTATGCCCTCAAATTTTTAAAATAAATTTTATGCTACAGTGTTAGATTTTTGTTATATTTTAAAATTATAAGGTACATATACACCTTATCTGCCTATACTTCCTTAATAGTATAGGTATTATGCAGGGTTACTGGCCATAAGAATGTGTTTTTCCTTGTGGTACACTGCAGTTACTACTGAAGGTTAACAACTCCAGTGTTTGGGACACTTTGAAAATGTCCTATGATTTCATCTTTTAATGCTGTGAACCCTAGTTAAGCTAATGTTAGACTCTACGGCAGTATCCTGGCGGTGTAAATTATTTGGCAGCAGCAGAACACAAATAAAGTGCTCCCTGTACACTTCCAGCTTTCATAATCATGACTGCAAGTCAATTGTCATTGATTTACACATAAAATACCAACACGCTTTTCTATAAATTGGATAACTGCAGTTTCTAAAATTAAAAAAAAAAAAGAAGAAGAAAAGATATTCTTTATTCTTAGTCCCACCTTTTCAAAATATTTGATTTCATACTCCAGGATGATTCCATTGGGGCGATCTGGCTCTTGCCAAGACAAAGAGATGCTGTTTTTTGCAATTTTCCCCTTTTTCACATTGGTGACTGGAGAGGGAGCTGCAAAATAAAGAGTAGCATGATTAACAGAGCCTTGAAATTACACCTGTCTATAATGTATATTGGGCATTCTTGACATGTAGAATAATAAAAATCCCAAATAATTAAATTTTCATTTTACTTGGAAACAATTATACTTTATATACAATTTTTACAGATTTTGAAGTGTTTTAAAAAAATATAAATCAACTAATATCCTGAGAATTTTCTGTAATAAAATTGTAGTCACATAGAATCTTAAGTCTACATTTTCTCTATAAAGTTTAGATACATAAACTATCTTACTTTTGATAAAATAAAGATGTTCTTGATGACCTTATGTATATTCTATATTCCTAAAATTTGTGGACTCTGTATAATATATCCCATTACACTAATAATACATAATTATCTATATTACCACATTTTTACAGCATTAAAACTCTTATAATTTCTTATTTTTGAAATCATATGGGTCCTATAACCACTGAAATTCATACATTAAATATAGTGGAGTTTTTCTTAAAAATATGCTATTAAATGTGTTAATATATTGAAAACAATAGCAAATAAAAGAGACATTTTCCTTCATTTCCATTTCCCCAAATATTTCAATAGAAATCACAATCGTTTATGGTGGTCATTGCTATTTGCCAGTGTCTATTAAATGACACTGATGAAAATAGAAAAAAGATATGCTATTTTAGGTATATCTGAATATTTTGAATTTGAAGTCACACACATATGAATATTTATTTCAACATCCATTTTTTATCAATTTGTTAAGACTTGTATAGACTCTCGGTTTGACACCATAAAGAGGTATTGACAAATACTTTTCTTGATGTAGATAACCTTTATTTTTGTAGTTTTCAGCTTTTATAGACAACCAAGGAAAAAAACCATCATGGACTACTGGATGGTATATATATATATATATATATATATATATATATATATATATATATATATTTTATATATATATATATATACACACACACACACATATATATATGTGTGTGTGTGTGTATGTATAAAGAGATAGAGAAATAATATATAATATACATATTTTATATATAAAATACATATTTTATAATGTATATACATTATATATACATATATATTTATATAATGTATACATATAATAAGATGGAAAAGAGGTCAGCCATAGTGAATAGTGTATAACCACAGGCTTAGCCCTATGTGAACAGTATTAGACATCTGGTGAGATTAAAATTTAAAGATATGTTATATACATATATATGTATAGTATTTCTAACTATTTTAATTTCCAGCAGTGTTCAGACAAAGTAATACACTCTAATTCGTCATGTTTAGTTATTTTTTCTACACCTCCAAAAATGTAATCAAATCAGAGGCACCACTTTGAGCAACAGACTGCAAGAACAAAGTTTAGAACTGTTTGGTGAGCCCCATACTGGTGTGACAAGGGTGTGGGGAAGAGGCTCATCATTTAAAAACAGAAGTGAGATCCTGTCACTCCTCTGTGTCTCTCTGTTTCACTGCAGAGTGAAAGCCAAATGTGCAAATGCATACAAGCATCACTACCGTATGGCTCTCTACATCTCTGACCTCATCATCTCCTGCTACCCTTCTTCAGCAGCTCTACCCAGGCTGGCTGTCTTTAGGCACACTACTGCCTAAGGATCTTTGTATTTACATCCTATTATTCAGAGGTGCTTCTCACCCTGACTTCTCCAGGGCTTTCTCCCTGCTCCGGGTTTCTCACTGAGACCTTTCTTGTCTGTTCTCGACCTCAGCCCCCCTCACCTCACCATGCCCTCTGTTTCTTCAGTGTTTTATTTTTCTCCCTAGTTCTTGAACTTCCACCATCTGATATTCATATCTTAATTCTATATTTGCTTTTTTCAGTCCTCTCAAGTAAAATGTAATTTTTATGAAAGCAGGAATATCGTTTATTTCATTCACAGCTGAATCCCTAGATCTAGAACAGCACCCGAACAGAGAAGGATTCCATAAATATGTATGGAATAAATGACTGGTGGTAAAAAATCAAATATAGAGAAAAACCTTTATTTTTTATTATGTATTATGTCAACAAACTCATCTATGAAACGTGTGAAGTGTCTTTCAATAAAATTAAAATAGAGACAGATATACTCTGTAAGAGCAAAATTTGTTAACTAGTGTTTTCTAGTGTTTTATGTACTCATAATAGGGTGATGATGACTTTGGTACTATAAAATGTACTTTTATTCTTTTAATCATAGCACTTTTTGTGGTATTCAGATTCAGAGGATGCATAATTTCAGCCTTATCTGCTTTTCTTAAACATGTCCAGCTCCACAAATTTTCTGGACTACTACAGAACACATAGTGTGCATACAAAGCTAAAATTGTCTAAAAGAAGTTTTGAAATTGCAGTGTATTTACTTCCACAGAAACTTCACTGGACTGGTGGTTCTCACAGTCACATTTTGGCATAAGTTCAAAGTCCCTATTGATTCCCTCATGAGGGAAAAGTCATGCCATATTTGGTATTGTGGACAAAGCATTCAGAAGACATGGAAACAAGAAAGAGGAAGCTATAAGCCCCCTAGCTCATCATAGTGTTTGTAGGAAAATAGCAAATTTACTGACAGAAACAGGAACAGAGAATTAAGGAAGACAGTAGAATTTTTTTTAATGTACTTTGTTCAGTAGTGAATACCTTTATGAATTATCTTAAATTATAAACTATACTCACTTTCCCATTACCACTACATATTTTTTGCATTATACTTTAGTAAAGATCCAGACAAAGACTGTCTTTAAAGTTCTTCACTCATTTTACTACATTGCAAACATTCTCATTTTGATTGATGTATTTCTTGTAGGTAGCTATCAGTTTTCACTTAATAAATTGATAGTGCTGCCAACTTTCTATTCATAATTGCATTTAACATGTATGCTCCATGAAGACAGGGATTAATTTGGTTTAGTTCACTGCTATATTCCCGGCACCAGAAAATTACTTGGCATATAGATATTTCATAAATTTTTATTGAATGGAAACATGCATGAATGAATGAATGGGAAATACATACATCATCATGTATCATTCAAAACCGAGTTTTTCTCATCTTACTTGCATATACTGGGATCTTATTATTTGGAGATTTATGCTTTATTTTAAAGCAATCAATTCTTTAATAAAATAATCAACCATTTCAACATGAAGCTATCAAATAAACATCAGCACAGACATAACCAGCCTAAAGCGGAATTCTTTGTTATTTACTTACATCCATCAAAGTTAAACATAAACTGTATGGCTTTCAAAGACTGTTTGATTTAATAAACACCATTGTTTTCCAACTTTGTTGTCTCAGAGGCTAAATAATATCCTTTAAATCATGGTTCAGAATGGAGGGAGAAGAGGAAACCACTTCTCAGCTCAGAGTAATTCAAGAATAATTTGCTCTGTGACGGGACCATCTCTGCATCATTTGTGTAAAGCTGATCAAAGTGGGGACACTGACAGCTCCTGGAGACACAACGATGATGTGCAAATTGTAAATGTAAGCACTCTTACCCTACTGCAAAGTATTTTACAGATAATATGTACATTAAAATAACTGTAACCAGATTTGTCAATTGCAGGGCATGTTTAATTTATTTCATTCATCTCCCTCACTAATACCGTCTGCTCATTCTTTATCTACTCAACCATTTATTAAGTAAGCCTGGAACAAAATGAGAATTATGACACAGAGCATTGCTTCTTGTAAAATTGCACTGGATGATGTTACATCATAAAACTATTACCATCCTAGTGTAAGAAGAACAAAAATACTAGGAATCGAGTTGTGAATAGAAAATAATTTACATAGCTTCTAAGTTTCATCTTATGTGGAAACATCCCAAATTGTTTCTGTATTGTAGCTTCTATATTGGAGGTGAACTTTGAATACCACTATAATAAAGCAAGATATTTATCCCTTAGTAACATTTCCCATTATGGGCTAATTTGTCTAATTGAACTTAAAAAACTTAAATTGAGAATGTTTTTATATTTATAGAAAGATTATTAAAGTAGTACAGAGAGATTCCCTGTATCCCACACCTAATGTCCTCTATTAGAAACATCTTTACAAAAAAGTGGATATATGTATAACTGACTCACTTAGTTGTACCACAGAAACTAACACAACATTGTAAATCAACTATACTCCGATAAAAATTTTTTAAAAAGATGTTGTAAGATGTTTCCTACAACAGTACAGTATATTTATCACAATTAATGAACCAATATTGGTACATTATTATTAATTAAAGTTCATTTTTATTCAGATTTCCTTATTTTTACTTATTATCCTTTTTATACCCCAGGATCACACTCAGTATCTGCCCAAAATATTGTCTCTTCAACCTAGGTTTTTTATACTTTAGCTTATAATCTAATACTTTATTTTTTACTCATATTGTTAAAGGTTTGGCCATTGATTACTCTTTCAGTTAGCTCCTATGTCTCTTTGACATACCCCTATCATCCCGGGTTTTTCTGTCTGTTTTCTACATCACTTTCTTTCTCCCTGGCACTGCAAGACCAGATGCGCTAGGTCTATCTTGTTTATTTACTGTCCTCAATCATAGAATAAGTAATTTCTCCTAGGAACACTGGTTTCTTTTATTGGAGAATTCCAAGGTCTGGATAAGTGTGCTCCTTGCTACTGGGGTTTTGCTTCTTGGCCCTCTCAGCTGGCAAAGCCAGGAAATAAATGGGTGTATGTTAACCTGTGTATATCTGTAAACATTTCTAAATATAACTATATGTGTGTGTGTGTATATATATATATATATATATATATATGTTAAGCTAAACATAAGTGTAAACTGATGTCACCAACTCTAATCAGTTATCACACAGATTATTCTATCTTCTTCACCCTATCTGTAACCTCCTACTTCAACAGTGGCTCCCACCATCTGCCATCCATTTGCTTAATTGTTTAATTCCAGTATATATATCTAGTGGTTAAAAATTGCCAATCTGTGTCTGTTTGACTTATTGATAATTATATAATGTAGAAATCTCTAACATCTCAATGGCACAAGCAATGACATACAAAAGTCTGCTGTTATGTAAAACAGCATATCATCCTAACTTTTCAAATATAGAAGCTAGTTTAGGGCACAGTGTCCTTAGATGGGAAGGGATGCCATGACACAGACAGCTTTGAAGTCAAGCAGAATTGGCTTCAAATCCTTTGGCAACCAGCCATCTCCTAGCTGAGTGATTCTGTTTAAGTTACTTAACCACTATGAATGTAAATTCTATCTTTAAAATAGGAACAATGATACAAACTTTTTATAAGACTGCAGTCTGATTCTGTATTACAGTACAGGTATAGGGTAGGTACCAATTAAGTACTGTTTGTATTAATAGTTTTAAAATATTAGACAATTGTTTAAGAAGACTTCAATAACAGATTCTAACTCCTTAATCCTTTCAACCTTTCATCAATCAAAATTATATGTAGCCTATTCTCTAAACTTGACACTGTTCTAAATGTTGGGGGGGTGAGATCAAAAGGCAAAGTACCTATACAGATAAGATATTTAATTTTCAACATCCAGTGGATTTCACAACTCTACATAAATAAATAGTTATAGGTAAACTTCCTTCATCATCGCAGATTTTTTTAAAGACCTAAAAGTGTTGAATTTTTAATTGCTAATTAAATGACTAATAATTCACTTAATATAGATTGATGTGTGTCTCATTATTCAAAAGAAAGTTATCATGATGAAAACATGAAACTTAATTGTGTTACATGGAATAAGAAAATACCATTCATTAGTCCCTGTACACAATGCTATTTGTGTAGACAAAAATAAACTATAGATAGACTCAAGTATTGGTTACTTACATTTAAAAAAAACAAATAATACATCTCTATGTATCAATATTTGACCTAGCCACATAAAATTTGAATCTTAAAGCACTGAGAAAGATAAATAAGGTAATATTGAAATCTTTTCAGTCTGTGACAATCCACAAATGTGTTAAAACTTTCTCAGATGGCACTTCTTTTACTTTCCTCCAAAGGTCCCTCCACATGAGTAATGTATTAGTTTATTTATACACAAGCTTTAAAAATACATGTATCTTATATTTAATTCCATAGGTCAAAATCTGGCCAAGTGGATTGTCAATATCTGCCAGCTGGAAGCTCCCACTCATCTCTGCCACGCAGTTCATCATATTTAGGTGTTTCTTGTTACCCAGATGGGTCTGGGACAGTGTTTTTTAAAAATACAGATTATTAGGCTTCACTCCAGGAAATTCTGACTCAGGAGGTCAGAATGGGCCAACGATTCTGTGTTTTTAATAAACACTCTAGCTGAATTATTTTTTCAGTAATTTTGGGAAATATTGAAGGCAACCATACTAGGATCAGTTCTTTTAACAAAATTATACAAACCTGGAAACCTGAGGCAAGAAACTGGATCAGTGTTGTTTTGTGAACTGTTGACTTCTTAAACCTTTGGCTCACTCTAACTGCCTTTTTATCTTGATGTCTGATACCATATTTGCCTTTCTTCATTTGGGAATTGTTTCTTTTTATATTTTCCTGACCCATTAGTACTTTTTTTGTAAACTGATTTGTTTGTTCATTCAAGCAATCTGTTTTAGTCCAACCAGACTATAATCTCCATAAAATTAGAAAACTCTTGTGCCTTTTTCACTATTGTCTGCTTAGTTTTTAGAACAGTTTCTGGATGATCCTAGGCACACACAAATTTTGATAAGAGGTGAATACTTATCCACATTCTATTACAATAGATTTTCTAGAGTTTTAAAATGAAGCCATACCGTATGTATTCTTTTTAGTTGGATTAATAAGGGACATGAGTAAACTTGCTGAGAGAAATGGATATGATTGCTGTCTTATTTGTAGTGATGTTTCACAGGTATGTAGATATGCTAAAACTTATCAAATTGTACACTTTATGTGCAGTTTATTGTATACCAATTATACACCAATAAAGACACTAAAGTGTATGTGCATGTATGGGTTTGAAGTGAAAAGCATATGTGCCCAATGCCCCCCCAAGACTATTTATCAAAATGTGAATTAGTTAGAAAAGTGTAATAAAATAATATTGAAAGTTTTATTTTTGGGAAAAATTTGAATCTATTTTTATAGGTTAGTTATAATTGAAATTTAGTGGCTTTAATAAAAATTCTATATGGATAATTACTTGTTTGCTGCTTAGGTAGACTGAAATAAATATTATAAAAATTAATGACTACAATCTCTTGTTACAGACTTGATATTTTTGTCTTTGTATTGTACCATACTCTGATGATACAATATAAATGAAAGTTGTAAATGTATATCAAGCTATAATAGACTCTTAACTTAAAATCAATTTTAAGGAAAATAAATGGTAAATGTTTAAATCATTCATGAGAAATGGCAGGAAGATAAAATAAAATAGAAAGAAGTGTGACCAAAATTATGTTGCCTCGGTGTCTGATGCAAACTGACACTATATCATCATCTATCCTCACATTATGAACAAGCATTTGGAATACTGTGCTTACTTGAATTTTCCCTATATGTGAATTTTCACTTATTTTCTTTCTAAAACAAAACATCTTTTAGTCTCACTATTAGCAAAACTTCCACATTTTTTAAAAAGGTAGAATCATCTAAATATTTTACATTATCTGATTTTTACATTATCATAACACTTCTATTTCTTTATATAATTTTAGACCATCTTTTGAAAAATTTCTACCCCAAGGTAAAAAGCAAAAAATGATTTTATTTATATGGTAGTGCGCTTAGTGAGGGCAGGGACAATTCCTTAATTGTATGGTTTCCTTCCAAGTGCAAAATGCTGACTGAAATGGACCGAACTGACATGGCAGCAATTACCAAAGGAATGGTTAAGAATGTCTATATATAAAAGAGTTGTCTGTCGGGCTCAATTCATCCTGGAAGACTTTTAAAAATTTGTGTTTTTTTTTTTTAAACTGAAGTTATTTAAAATTTTGTTTGATCCTGATCTTGCATTTGTACCATCTGTTGGACAGTAATTTCCCCATCGTTGGTCACTTTGTGCCATTTCTGTTTTTTTGTTGTTTTTTTTTTTGTTTTTTTGCGGTACGCGGGCCTCTCCCGTTGCGGAGCACAGGCTCCGGACGCGCAGGCTCAGCGGCCATGGTTCAAGGGCCCAGCCGCCCCGCGGCATGTGGGATCCTCCTGGACCGGGCCACGAACCCGTGTCCCCTGCATCGGCAGGCGGACTCTCAACCACTGCGCCACCAGGGAAGCCCGCCATTTCTGTTTTTATAATTAGGTGGGGGAAATCATAAACATATTTAGAGATTCCCCCCCAAATCTCAGTTTTAGCTAATGTTACTATTATTATTACTATTAAAAATATGATCTATGGAGAGTAATTTGTCAGCAATTGCCTTATAATTAAGCCAAAGTTTGGACAGAATTTTACCTCTGTGTACATGAATATGTGTGTATGTGTGTGGGTTTATGTAGTTTAATGAAATGTAGATACATCCTTATTTCATTATATTTTTATATATGTGTATATAAAATGTGTATATTTATATATATACATATGTCTATATCTGTATATATAACACTCTATATATACATATACATATATACATAAATAGCAAGAGAATAATGTGCATCTTTTGTATAGCTGGTTTAATGAAACTACATATACTGACTACTCTGCTTACTTGCTTTTGAGTACATATATATCATTTGAACGTAATAAGCAATTAGATTTCCTAATGTAAATGAGAAATGCAGTTGCTGAATTAAATAATAAACATATCTGAAATTGTCAAAATGGAAAAGTGGGACAGATATTTTTAAATATGTACATGTTCATTGAGTATTATATTGTATATTTTATATTTCATACTATATGTAGCATATAAATGATAGATGTATACACTTATTCTATACTTAATATATATTTATTACTATGTTGTCATTTGATACCACCAGACTAAGAGAAATAACTACAGTGCATTCTCATCACACCTGGTATCCATGGTCTCTTCTAAAGAAAAAAGGCATTTTAGAGGTTTCTTTCTCAAATAAAAATTCAATCTGCTCATTTAGACAAAACCTACAATCCCTCCATCTTAAAAGCCTGCACTGGATCTTTTGATATATGATCAAAAGACCATTCCAAAAAAACTGGCTTTAAATGTCAGTACTTATAGAGAGATGACATCCTTTTTAATAAAAAGAACCTATGAACTGAAATGTCCCATTAGGTATAGTTTGTTTTTTATCAAAAACTTGAAAATCATAAGATACTGAAAATAAATTGTTTTCAGTAGGAAATAAAACAACTTAATTGCAAAGAAGTAATTTTGATGTGATCAGACTTAATAGTATTAACCATATGCATCAAATACCGTTTTGAAGACATGTGCACCATGATGCTAATTAGAAAAGAAAATGGCGATAATAAAAAGAGAGAACTATACCACTGGCATTTATAGTCAATGTTTTTCCGATACAATCATGCAAATTACAAAACAAATATTAAATGTAACAATGTGTAAAATGACACATGCCTCTTTATGAATTAATCCCACACCAAATAAACTATCATAGAATTTGTTTTTCATTTATTACTTCTTATTACCCTATAATAGAATTTTTATTACACAAAATGGCCTTACTATCAATGACAATTTAATCTTAACCACAATATTCATTTTATGATAAACAGAATTTAAATAGTTTTTACAATATCCTTTTAAAATAAAGTGGGGTTATATTTAGCAAGTAACATGGCACAGTTGGAAAACTTTAATCAACACAGTATTCTTCATATACATTATATCCAAGGGAATATAGTACCATATTTAATTTTAATCAATTTTACCAACTTTAATCAATGCTAAACCTCAATTATAGGATATGACAATTAGTCTTATAAAGTGGATAAATAGTAATTAGGTCAATAAACACACTCATAACTCATGTTTTTTCATAAGAGAAAAATTGATCTCTTCTTATAAATCCATATTATGTAAAGTCTTGTTTACCACAGAATAAACCATAAACAATAACAAAACCATTAACTGGTAACTTTAATTCAATTCTTAATTACTTCAAGATTTTCATAATATAAACTGATCTAGCATTTTAAAAAGCAAAATAAACACATCATAAATATAAAGAACCTATTTTTTTCCTTTATCACTTCCTATTGGTCTTAATCTTATATAGCTATATAAACAATAGGGATTATTTAATTCAACAAAGATCATGATAATAAGTTATCATTTATCTATTGACTGTTTAAGGAATCATATTAAATTTCTGTTATACCATTTAAGTTCAAGGCCATCACATCTTCTTTCCCTAAATATATTTTCTCTGAGGCCATCTGACAGGATTCTTTTAAAATCTGAAGTTATGCTGGTAGAAACAAGAAATTAAATTTTATGGCTATCAAACAACCAAGGAGACGTGAGCAGTGTTTATCAGCTGACCTCATAAACATCGTAATTACAATATCTTGAAATGGTATAATTCCTAGCAGCAACAAGAGAGGCCAGAAGAAAAGACAAGGTTAATGATTATAGGTAGTCAACATTTTAAAGTCCAGAAAAAAGCCAAATCAAGATATTCTGTTCCAAGTTAGTAATGTTATCAGATATTCAATTCTTCAGCTCTTACCATGAGACCAATTTTAGTGAATCCAACCACATATTTCCCAAGTGGTGGGAAATCTCAGCTAATATTGAATTTGCATGTGAGGCCATTTTCTTTTGAGAGTGGCCACACAGAGAAATTTCTAAAGCCAACAAAATACAGCACTATATATTTGTCATTAGAAGTTCAAATAGCATGATATTCGTATGTTTTGTTTTATTGGAGCAGTAGTTTGTGCTCATATTTTCCAGAAAAGAAAAATAAAAGTACATAATTCTAGCTGTAAAATTCCCAAGATGATGCATTTTGCAAAATTTCAGTTATTACTCAGAAGGGATTAAGTCTACATTTTACTTTGACAAATGTTTAACAAATTTTGGCTAAAAAAAAAAAAGGAGCAAGTACATTCATGGATGAATAGATGGATAAAGGAGTTATTGTAATTACCTGATAATACATTGCATTTACAGTAAACATTACATGCCCAATACTTTGTAGTCTAAGTACTTTATACACATTAACTCATTAAATATTTCTAACATCCCTAGGAAGTCCACACTATTACCATCCTCTTCTGAAGCACTGAAAAGTTAAGTAATTTGTTCAGTCAACCCACCAGGAATTGGTAGACCTAACCAGTCTTGCTTCAGAGTTTGTATTCTTAAGCATTACACCATAGAATAATAAAAGAATCCCTCAATAAGAGAGATGTTGCACTTTGTACTTAATTGGACATCAAATTATGTTAAAGATTACTCAGATTACCTAATTTTTCCTTGATATGGCCTAACCTCTTAATTTTTGTTCAACTTTTTAGTATCTTCCAAAGCTGATGACAGAAAACAAAATAAAAACAATAATCTCATAAAAGATTAGGCAACTCTACTGTCATATATACTGTATGCATTTTGTGATGTATAATTGTATCTACTCTGAGTTGTATTACCTAAAGCAATGGCTTTATAACAATTTGACCTACCATTTTTAAATATGTATTTTAAATATATGTAAGTTAAAAAAAAATTTAAACACATGTTAAGTCAGAAAGAGAAAAACAAATATATATTAATGCATATACGTGGAATTTAGAAAAATGGTATAGATGAACCTATTTGCAAAGCAGAAACAGAGACACAGACGTAGAGAACAAATGTATGGACACCAAGGTGGGGGGGTTGGGATGAACTGGGAGATTGGAATTGGTGTATGTACACTACTATGTATGAAGTAGATGGCTGGTGGGTGCCTACTATATAGCACAGAGAACAAAAACACTAATTCATAAAGATATATGCACCCCAATGTTCACTGCAGTATTATTTACAGTAGCTAAGATATGGACACAACATAAGTAGTCATCAATAAATAAGTGGATAAAGAAATTGTGAGATATATATGTGTGCGTGTATATATATATGTATGTATACATACATATATGTGCATATGTATACATATACATATTTACATACATATACACACACATATATATCTCACAATCACAAGATTGTTGCCTCACATAATGTTGCAACTCCTCTCACTAACAAATTGAAACTTTGAAACCAAAATGTTGACTATTTTTTATCTGACCACAAAGTACTCAAGCCAGGGCATGCTCTTCGGAAAGAATTTATGTGACTTCTCTAGCTTGTTCCAGAAAATGCTCCAAGCAGACACAATGCTTTGTAAAGATACAGTGATTAAAATAAAGCCTATAAATGAGACAACACACAAAATATAGATTCCTATATTTTCTCCATTGCCCTCCTGTGTGCAAATTGTGGTATATGTAGGTAAAGAAATTTACCATTAACAGTCTATATTACATATAATAACAACATAAAAGGAAGAGCAAATCACTTATCCAAATTCTGACTAACACTTAGTCATAAACTAAATATACACCCTGGGCAAGTTCATGAATGTTTTATTAGCACACATGAAAACCCAACTTACTATCACTGAGAATTTTAGAATTTAAGATTTGTGTAATAGGTGTTTGAGGTCAGTACATGATTTGTATCCCCTGTTACAGGTTTCTCAGCCCAGAATGGAAGCAGTTGCATTGATTAGACCACACTGATATGGGCCAAGGATAATATTTGCAGCACTCAGATGAAGAAGTATGCTTAAAGGCATAACAAACAGTCATAACATTTATTGGGGCTCTTTCATCTTCAAAAGATGATTTTTTAAAGTGTAGGAGAAATTAAGAAATCAAAATATTACAGACCTTGATGCTGACTCACAGGGCAGTAAGAAGAGATCTCTTAGCATTCTCTAAGATCTCTAAGGTATCTAATTAGATTGACAGATTTTAGAATTACTCTCAAGAAATTAAAGGTTTATAAACAAAGAATTTTTCTAGATGTGGGTTGTTGCACTCCTTGTTCTCTGAAAAGTTCTCGTGATTACTGGAAATCTCAGATCTGGGAGCAAGGAGAGCTTCTGTTCTGGCTCTGCCACTATCCTTTTAGCATTAGGGGCAAATCATGGAGCCTTTTTATGTGTAAAATTAGGGTGCTGGAGCAGACTTTATATTATTCCTTCTGACACAAAATATTCTATAAGCATAGAAATGAAGCACTGGGGGAAAAAAAGTCCATCTTGAATTGAGCAGAGAAGCCTTGACACATGGTCATGTATCTTGAGCCTCAGTCCAATTAAATGCCTGAATTAATACAAATTACCTCTTCTGTAAATTTTAAATGATTTTTTTTCAATTTTGGGGTCCTAAAAATTTATTATAATGTTAAAATTGAATTCAAAGCTTTTCCTTACTTGACGGTGGACATTATAATATTCTCAACGGACAAAGATAGCAACAGTTAATGATGAAATAACTGTATATAAGTTCACATTATGTTTGTTGAGAACTAAACTGTTTAACATGAGAATTGCTTAATTCCACCTTTATCTATAGGAGGTGGGTCATTGGGGGCAGCTTCATCTTTTGAGGCAGAATTATTCTGATGAAATTGAACTTGGGAAATCCGAAACTCTATATAAATAATTTTAACTGAATGATCTGTATTCTCCAGACAGCATCGAATTACTTTGGAGAAATGTTTCTATGTTTTCTACCAACTACTTCAAGGTCTATTAAAGTAGTGTTACAAACAAGCACCAAAAACTGTAATGAATCATTAGTGACACACAGTTCTTTGGGGGAACTTTCATGTTAAATCTTGATCCTTTCCTTTATATTTTAAAACTCCTCTTTACTTAGAGGATCCAATAGATTATACCTCCTTATGACTAAATCATCCTCAAATAAGATAACGGAGGTACTAATGGAACAATCCAAAGAGTCTGGTAAAAAAACGATAATCTGGCACTGCAAGTGTATTAAATGTTGACTAACTTGAGATTCAGGTTTTTTTGTTTTTGTTTTTTTCCATTTCTGAATATGGACAAAATTCCATGAGAAATTCTTAGATTCAGATGCACAGTGCCTATTTTAAATGTATATATTTTAAAGAGTGAAATCAGCATGAGACTACACTAATATAAGAATTACTACAACAATAATTACCTGGCTATTTAGACATGAGATTATCTATCCACAACTAACTCACACCTCCTGGGACCTGGAAAGTTTAATGACTTTGTGATCAATTATATAATGCCAAAGGTTGTTTTTTCCCCATAATTTAGTACTCATTTCTTTTCTTTTTATCCTCTCATGAATAAATGGTATCAGGCTTTTGATCTGTATATTTCCATCACAATAACATGGTAGGGGAGGAAACAAAACTCTTTTTACAGTGTTCACTGCCAGGAATTTATGAATTATGTGCTGATTTCTGTAAGTGTGCCTAAATATAGTGAAAGGGGCGTTTCATGAATGTGTAAACAAGAGAAAACATAAAAAGCAATGTTTTCTAATAGGAAAAACTAAATACTATCACTGTTATAATTTATTTTACTTTCACTTTCCCTCTTCACCCATGCATTACACAGACATTTTTCTCAAACTTATCCCACAATCTCAGCTCATAATATTGTTGCAAAGAAGACGAATAGAGCACTCATACTGGCTTACAGGTCCTCAGAAAGAACCTCTAGCTTCCTGCCAATCAGAGTTTTTTCTTATTGTACTCAGTGGCCATCCTTCTTAACAAGTTTTAAAAGTTTAACAACCTTTCCAATGGGTCTTAAGAGTGTCTATCATCAATGTCTATCATCATTAGGCATTTGTTTCTTCAATTTATTAAAAAAGATATATCAAATTTTGGACAATCCATAAATAGTAATAGAAGTCTATTCATTTTTATTAAATATTAAAATAAAATTGATTGTATTTTATAAGAAGTGCCAAGTAAAAAAGCAATTTTTTGAAATCCATAATCATTAGGGAATGGCCCAAATTTCTGATACAGAAGCAAAATTACCAATCCCACTAACAACAAAGTCATTCATAGGATTACAAACCTGTTGTTTTCAATTATAAAATTTGATTCAAAATTTTGAATTCTAGAGTGAATCTGGAATTCAGCTCAAGTTCTTTCAAAATATAGTAAAGTCAGAAAATTCTACCAGTGCCTCAGTATATTCATTTGTAAAATTGGGATTTTATCTCTCTCCCACCTAACTCACAAAGTCACAGGGAGGTGATGCCATATTAAATGTAATATTAAAATCATAAAATCTCTATATCAAAAAAATCATGAATTTACAGAGTTAAAATTAAGCATCTATTTCCTTTGTCTCTCCTGTGGTGTCTTATCAAATCTCAAAGGCTTCACACTGCATTTTTAAAAAATGTGTCAGAAATGGTCCTCTGGTTTCAGAATTGAAAACAGTATTTATCTGTTCATAAAACACCATAGTAGAATCATTCTTCCATTTAATTAAATACTTGCAGAGAGACTACCATGTGGCAGGCACTATTTTAATTGCTGGGGAAACAGCAGTGAACAACATAAGCAAGTCCATTCCTTCTTGAAGCTTACATTTAAAATGTTATCAATTTATCTATAAATCTATTTATTTAATGAGCAGGAGGTACCAAGAATAATCACCCCAATATCTCAAAATATTCCACTGAACTCAGATTATTACAAAAGTCTCACATCCATCTTTTCCACCTATTTTTTCCTATGTGAATTCCCTGTATCAGTTAAATTAATTACTCAGTTAAACCCATTTACTTCTTGGAATTATATATATATATATATATATATATATATATATATACACACACACACACACACACACACGAATAGTAATGTAAATGTAAATACACATACATATATGTATATATTTTCATATTTTCATCTTGTTTGGAATGCCCTCTCACATCTTTCTTCTAAAATATGAGCTGAAAGCTATGGAAACAAAAAGAAGACAGTAAATAACCATGTGGAGTTGAAGAACATTATGAAAGGATTTAAATAAGGAAATATATGGGCTAAACCTTGAAATGGAAAATTTTCTATTGGGTAAAAACAACAAGGACCATTTGGGGTGAAGGAATATAAGTATAAAGACTAAGAGATAAGAAAAAGGTATATCATTCTCAGTGATGTTTGATGTTATAAAGGATATGTGTGGTGGGTGAAAGCAGAAAAAGAAGGTGGAATAAGTGTTGAAAACCAGAATGCTGTTATCACTGATTTTATAATTCGGATAGTTTGTATTGTTGTTGTTGTTATTATTATTAATATTTTATATTTGGTATAAATTCAGTGTCTTCAAATAGATATTGCGCTCTTAAAAACAGTGACCAGTGATCTGCAACTTTTTGCCCCTAATCTCAAAGCAATGGGAATCACTCCACAAATGTTTGTGATTGCTATTGCTAACACTGCTATTGGTTGGTGCTGGCAGTGCGTGGTAAATATAATACTATTTAATATCAGTGAGAAAATCTATAGGAATTATAGAAATAGAGATCACAATGGCCTGGCAGATACTAGATTTTACCTGGGACTTGAATGATAGGCTATGAATGGATAGGAAATAAGAAAGAAAGGAAATTTTACCAAAGAAAATGTCCAAAGGCTCAAATGTGCAAAATAGAAAAAGGCACTAAACTATGGGGACATTTAATCCTCTCTGGATTAAAGGGCTTGCACTAACATGTGTTTGGATAATAAGCTTAAATACTTATGCTAGGACCAAAGTACCAAGGACTTTGTAAGTCAAACTGATACTCAGTTATATTGGAGGCATAGGAACTAATATCATGAAAGTGGTATGGTAGGAAGATACCTCTGCCAAAGTATATAGGATGTCTGGGATGGGATGAAGGCAGGAGGGATCATATGAGATCGGTTTTAAAAGGTAAACAAAGAAAACAAAATGCGTGAATGATTGTTTGCCATCTCTTAAATAAGTTGTTTTCTTTTTCCAAGGGAATTACAATGCTATAACTGCTCAAACTCAAACCCTACAACCACCACCCCATGCTATCCTTCATTTATGTTAGGAAAAATGAACATCTACTCTGTTGAAAACCTTAAGGATCTCATACTCCCTGTATGGACATATTAAATTGATCATGAATTAAATTAGTTGCAAATTGAATTAATAATTAATCACAAATGTCCACTGATTCATTTCTATTATATTTTTTAAAACTTTCCTCATCTCTATTACAATGCCACCATAGATCAGGGTCTTACAATCCAATGGTAGAGACATATTTCACAGAGACATCAAGCAGGCTGCGAAATGGAAACTAACTTTTGGAGTTAGCTACAAGACGGCTAGTGGATTTATTTAAAAAAATAAAATACACAACACACACACACACAAAAATATCAGCTCAAAATGAGTAAAGAATAAAAGGAAGAAAGTTAAAGGTAAGTTGTAACTAAAAGAGACTATAGTAATATGTAATTATGAAAAAAGTGAGAACTCATAATTCTAGTTGAGGAAGAAAAAGGAAATAAAAAAGAAGGGTTCAGATGGCTTATATTTGAATATAGCTGTAACAGTTAACACTGATATACAGTTGTCCCTCGGTATCCGCAGAGGATAGGTTCCAGGAACGCCCCTCAGATAGCAAAATCCATGGACGCTCAAGTCCCTTATATAAAATGGTATAGTGTTTGCATATAACCTACACACATCATCTTGTATACTTTAAATCATCTCTAGATTACTTGTAATACCTAACACAATGTAAATGTTATGTAAATATTTGTCAGTGCATGGTAAATTTAAGTTTTGCTCTTTGAAACTTTTGGATTTTTCTTTCCAAATATTTTCCACTGGCGGTTGGTTGAATCCATGGATGTGGAACCCACGGATATGGAGGGATGACTGTGTAGCTTGTATAACTCCATACACTGAATTCATTAAAATGTACTAAACTGTTACATATACTAACTGTTATAAATCTCATAACAACACTATGAGGTAGATGCTGTCACCATTTCTATTTTACAGACAGGAATACTGAGGCAGAGAGAGGGTACAAATAGCGTTGGAGATGGTCAAACCCAAGGAATCTAGGTTCAGAGTCCACATGCTTAACCACTGACAGTACTATACTATATTACAACAGTTGTGTCCTAGAAGAGGCAGGGAAACTTGAAATACCTTAATACTTTCAGATATGTAAAAACTGCTTTACACTTTTAAGGGAAACCCAAATATTTAGCATTGTTGTTTTGCTTGGATTTCCTGTACAACAGGAATTTAGGTTAGTCAATAGATGTTGTATTTGTGTCTAATTTCTAAGATAAATGATGTACAATCTTTGTTCAACATAGAAAATATTTTTTCCCATGAGACATAATCACTGTTTAAAGTTCTTGACAGTCTGAGAGTTCTTATCTTGCAAGTGCTGGTTGAAAATTCCTTCCTAAATCTAGGCAGAATTACAAGATGCTGATATTAAGTGACATAAAAGCATTTGAGTTAGAAAGAAAATGTATACAAATCAATGATTAAGTAACCATAAAGTCAGATAACAGGGTATTTTAACTTGTCGTCTTAGGGTTTGAACTGAGGATTCATGATCTTTTTCAAAAACTCTCTGATTTATTTTAGCAATTCCAGTAGCATAGTTTATTCTGTATACAACATAGCTATATTTAATCTATTTTCTTTTATGTTTGCATTTGCCAAAAGGAAAGCCAAATGCTTGGGATTATCTGTATTTAATTGATTCAGGTAAAATGATGCCCTTGATGTTTATAAGAAGTAGGAAATATGCTTACATTATGAGGGCTTTTGTCATCTGTGTAACTATGGTATTAATTATACTTTATTTCATTTATCTTTTTGCAATGTTTATAGGTTGTACTAGTTGCTTATTTCTTAGTTATCAAAAAATAAATAATATTTCTTTTTTGGAAATACCACTAATATCAAGAGATGTTCTCTCATAGAGTCTTTGTGAATGAATATTTATTTATATAGATATTTAAAACCAAATAGAGTTCTTTGTTTCTTAAGAATTCTTTAAATGATGATCTGAACATAATTATTTCTAATTTCAGAAATGTTACCATTAACCTCATGAAATATTTGCACATAATCAGTATGAATATTACTAAAAATTTGCATAGATATTATCAAACAAAACAAAGGTATTCTCTGGCTTTTATTAATTCATTAAAAAGATTTTTTAATACATATATGAGTAATACACTAAGGGGGGAACACTGTGATAAAAGAGGAGGTTCCAGAGGAGACCCTGAGATCTGGATAAATATTGAATTTAGTATTATACCTACAGAATTTCAGTAATATTTATGCAAAAAAATATGGAAAATATGAATTTACTATATTTTTATGCAAGTTATTAAAATTTTTCCTAAAGCTTTGCAAAGAAAAACAAATTCAGGATAGAATTCTCTGTTCTTGTCAGAATAGAGATGAATTTATTTTCCATTACTTTATCATATAAAAATATACTTCAATTTTTTTCTATGGTATTTCAATACATATATGTCCAATATTTTTTATTTGGGATTCATCAATGTTAAGGTACAACCCTGCCCAACTCTATGTCTGCAGATCCCTCCCTCTTAAAGTTTTTGGATGTCAAAACATATCACTCCAAATCTAGTAATTATAATTCAAAGTCTTATTACTCACTCAGACATATGCAAAGCAAGGGATGTCTTTGAGGAAGGGAAGGGTACCACCATGGGGAGGATTCTCATGTCTGGAAGGAGAGGAAGGGGGAGAGGAAGAGGAAACGGTAAAGCCTGGTCTCAGGAGCCATTTCTGGTGGCACATCTCTCTGTGGGTGTGTTTAGAGGGGGTGGTAGTTGGGAAGGAAGATCAGAGGAATAATGTGGGTAGCCTTGTGTATGACTTCTCAAGCATAGGAAAAATAAGTAGGGCTGGGGCTTCTGTCTGTCCTTGTCTGCACAGGCCTCTGTTAACTATTCAACCAAATGTCATTTTGCTATGAGTGACTTATTGCTTCCAAAGTTATTCCTCCACAATTTAACTATCAGAAATATATTCATTGTATGATACACAAAATGTTAATAACTTTGAAATTAATAAATGCTTGTCAATATACCTGCTTATTGATTTTCTAATAACTTCAAGTCACCATATTATATAACACCATTAGGACATTTAATACTTTATTATAAAAACAAGTGATATAGAGTAATTAATTGAAGAAAAATGCAAATGACCAATAAACATGAAAAAAGTGCTTAGTTTCATGTAAATTAAAGCAACATTCATACCACTGGCAAAATTAAAAAAAAATTTAAACACATCTTATAGTATTAAAAGTATAAGAAAATTAATGCTTCCATGATTTACTTATAAAACAAGAAGTTTTTGAAAAGTAAGTTTACAGAATATCTTGGATTTAGAATGTACATACCTAGAGAAATTTATCTTTACTACTAGGTAAACATATGCATAAAGTAATGCTTACTCTAACATTATTTATGAGGAAAAAAATAAAGAGGTAAGAGGGAAGAAAGAAAAAAATCTCAAGGAATGGAGGGAGGAAAGGAAAAAGGAAGGGACAGAGGGAGGAGGAGAAAAGGAGCAATTTGCATGACGTAGAAGAGTAATTAAGGTATATCCATTTTATGGAATACACTACAACTGTTAAAAAGGAAAATGTAAATTACATATAAACACAGCCTTGGAAGGTTCTGCAAAAGGTATTAAGAAAAAATAGTAATTTGGAACATTTGGAAAATCAAGCTGCCAGAGGGGAAAAACTGTCTCCAATTCAGAAATATTATCTAAGCCAAATGAAGTAACTATCAAGAAAACCCACTGATTAGCCAACTCAGTTGAACTTATTGGTTATATCTTTTTGTAATGTACTTCAGACATATGATCTTTTTATTCTAACATATGTAGAGATTTCACTGGTCTGTCATTACTCTGCTAGGCATTTTACATGGATACCTCATTTAATCTCCCAGATAACCACATGAATTAGATACTATACATTATCCCGTATAACAGATAGTATATAGGTTAAGTAAGAATTCCTAAGTAAAATGTTTAATGTCATTCAGTTTGTAAAAATTTCCATGTAGTCTGACTACAGAGATGACTACACAAATCTTTAAATTAGCTTTGCCCTGTGTACCAGTCAGTGTACGTGTGTGTGTATATATGTGTAGAAACTGGGCATATCATATATACACATGCTCATACATTTAAATAATAATAGTTATTATATACTACATATATAATGTGCTATATTTTTTAAAATTTTGAATTTCTAAAAGCAATAAAGTAGATTAAAATTAAATATGCCTATCACAATCATATTTTTTCTCAGAGATGGCAATAAGAAATTTTGCAGTCAACTTGTATTGCCTAGAAAATCATTGTTATTCAGCAATTCCCTGTAAGGTGAGAAGAACTGAGATGCAGAGGAGGGTAAGTGACTTGTCTGTAGTCACACAGTCACTGCCTAACACTAGGGATGACAACTCTCAAGTCTCAGATCTCTACTGAGTTCACCAGATCACCAACGTTTATACAATGAACTTCAGAAGTTAGAAACACTTTAAAGTTCCTATTGAACAAACTATATTTTCCAACAGTTCCTTTCAAAGAACAATGCTAGAAACTTCAAACACCTCAGTGACTTGCTTTTTAGAAGAGTAAATCTGAAATGTCAGGTGTAGTGGATGAGAAGTTTCTGCTGCAGTATCCTGGGGTTTGCCCTAGTTATTTTCAACTTGTCTAGACTGAGACATTGTAGTTCATAGTTGTGTCTGCTTTTCATTAGTTTTTAAAAGTGTATCCATGTATAAATCTTTCTATCTGAATTCCATAAAGCTGATCAAGTTTTTCTAAAATGTAAATTAATATTATCTGCACAAACTATATCAATAATTGCATTAGCTGGGGTCCATTTAGAAAAATAGAAACCATACTAGATATTTCAACAGAGGGAATTTAACATAGGGAGTTGTTTATACTGGTGTTGTAATACTGAAACAGATAAAAGGAAATATTGAGGTATTCCACTGGTAGGTGCTACAAAAGCAGCTATCATCCTTACATAAAAGAGAAAGAAATTTGGGGATATCAGAACCAAGAAGCCTTGCTGCTGCTAGTACCCCAGTGGTTTGGAGAAGAGCCTCTGAAGGGGTGTGATAAAGGTGGTTCTGGAATGCCTACAGAAATTAGAGGCTGAAAGAAACTGCTGTTGTGGAGACAAAGCACTAGTGGAGCAATGCCTGAAACAACAAGCAAATAAGAAGGATAATTTCCCATCTTCCAATCTCCCTCTATTGACTGCAGTTGGTAGACTGACAGGAAGCCATCTGGCAAAAAGCAAAACCTTTTTTTGCTGGGTCTCAGTACGAGGATGACAAAACTAAATATAATATAGTGATTTGAGAGACAAAGATTTAATTGCCTATTTCCCCTAACGAAAGTTTATGTTTCTAGGCTTTTGGGGTGTGTGAATAAGGGGAGGGGCTTGGGGACGGTGAGGAATACACATGTATGTGTACAGGCTTTCTGTAGCTTTGGTTTGTACTGAAACAGTAAACATCACTTAGTAACTGGTTGTTGACTCTTACTTGAAGCCTTTCATGGTTGACTTGTACGCTTAAGTAATGATTTACTAATGTTGCCACCAAGTAATGAGGATGTATATCATAGTGAAAAGAGTTTTAGCTTTGGAATAGCACAAACAAGCTTAAATTTCAGTTCTGCAACTTTCTAGCTGAGTAATTGAGGGAAAATTGCTTACCCATTCTGAACCTCTTTTCATCTCTATAAAATCAAGATAATATCTGTCTTTAAGTTGTTACAGAGATTAAGGATATCATATTTATCTAATCTAGCCAATGCCTATTATATAGCAGTGCCCAGTATAGTATTATTACTGTAGATACTGGGAGCTTCTATTTGAATAATCTTATTTAGTCATCATAAAATCTCAGTAGAAAAGAGGAAATCAAAGCTCTATGAATGCTTACTATGCACAGCACACTGATCAAATTTTTATAGAGATGATCTCTTTTATAGCTATGAAATATACATTTTGTCTTGGTTTTCTAAATGAGAGGTATTAATTTTAGACAGGTGAAGTGACTGCTCAATTCTACACAGCTAGCATTCAAAGCCAGTTTGTTTTTACTTGTTTTCTGGTTGTTTTTATCACAGGTCTAGAAATACTACAGACGTCAGCTTAATTCTCATGAGTTTAGTTAAAATGGTTAGTGCCCAACCGGCAGATACACTTTCTCCTTCCAGATCAGGAGCACATTTAATCAGTTTGTTTTTCTTGCCACTGTAGCCAGTATTTACCTTCTTTCTTGGTAGTTCTGCTATATTATTCATTAGCCACCTCATCACTATTTATTGAAAATAGCCACACCAATTACTGATACATTTTGCTTGGGTGCTTTTAGGAGTATTTGTGTCATTTTTCTCAAAAGTTTCAAATTCTTCCATCCTTAGACATTTCTTTTGCCCAGCAATAACTATAAAATAGATCTTTAGTCTTAATTTTTGTTTGAATTAGCCATTTAACACATTTTATTTTGTTGAACCTATACAGAAAAACAAGCAAAAAAATAGAGATGGGTTTTAGAAAAGTTGTACACAGCTGTCAATTTCACTATGTTTTAGCATTTATCCTATACTTCTAATAAATAAAATATTTCCTTTGGATTCTCTTCCTACTTCATAAATGTTTCTTATTCTCCTTGTCTATATTTTAGATATATATCTTTATAGAATATAAACAAACCAAAGATGTAGTAACTTTAAATGTCTTTTTTTTTTTTTAACACTTTGGAGTTTAGTGTTTGGATTGACGATTTAAACTGTGGTATATATACATTTAAAATTTATATATAAATTGTTCAAAATAGTTTAGATTTTCTTCTTTTAATGCAGTATGTGGCTATAGAGTTCATAACTGAATTAACAAATATATTAACATTTTAAAACAGGAAATGTTATCTAAGCAATTTACTTATCAGTGTGGGAGTGTTGATAATCACAGATGGAAGAAGTCAGCTTAAAACAAATAATGAATAGCAAGAGGCCTTCAAATATTGCTGCTTTATAAGAAAATTTAAATGATCATACAGCTTCCTGGGTAGTGAAGATGCCAACAAGATTGTGAACATTCTCAAGTAAATTTATTATTAAGAAAGTTAACTACATCTGAAACTGCTGCTTTGCAGACCAAAATTTTTGCTATTCCATAAAGAATCAGCCATAAAGATGAAACAGTAATATATGATAAGTAGAGGTTCATCATTTTTTATTACAAGCAGTTTTCACTTCACCACACAAAAAGATTATCTCTGTACTCCAGCCTTAACTTGCAAGTTTAAAAGAAGTTAGTTGTGCCATCTAAAATTTTAGCATTTTTTTCTATAGTTTGGCAGGTGATTCATATACTCAGCGACCTTCTCCTTGCCAGACTATACTCACTGCATTCATCTTTCAAACTAACAAAAGCATTAATGTTCTTGTACAAAAATATTAATCTTAGTTCAAATTGTTGTGCTTCAAATCCACTACTTCAAATACACAGACGGGTAACAGACACAGGAACAAGACTAGCAATTTCTTCCATCAATTCCTCTAGTAGCTCAAGGAATAAAAATACTTAAATCTTCTATTAAATACTGAGTCCATTTTAAAATGTAACATTCAAAACATGCCACCTCTTTTGCTACTGTTGTCGTCCAACACAACAACATCTCTTCCTGGATCCTGTAATAATATCCTAACTGGTGTCCCTTCTTCCAGTGTTGCCCACATAGCTATTAACTACCAAGCAGTCAAAGGAATCTTTGTAAAACAAAACTCATATCATGTCAACCCTCTATTTAACATACTCAGGTTAGTTTTAATAAAACAGCAAACTTCTCAACATGGATTACAAGGTCTTTGATGAATATATTTGTTTGATTATTTAAGTTGCACCAGTTATTTGTTTTTTACTTTTTAAATATATTATTATTAACAACTTTATTGTCTTAGTACGAATTATTTTATACAATATTTACAAGTATAAGGCCAAAAATGTCTATTTGGCTAAGAATATTATAATCAGTAAAAAAAAAAACTTGTTTATTCATTCATTCATTCATTTCCTTATTTAAGAAATAAATATTTTTCCCCATATTATACTAGAAATTTTGATGAGTACTAGGACACTACAGCAATACACAAGAAGACACAATCATTGATGTCACTGAGTTTAGACTCTAGTGAGGGATACAGGCAAGTAAAAGAGGCTATTACAATGTAGCACTGTGGGAAATAACTACACCGGTAGAATAGTGTACCTTGGGAAAACATAAGTGGAGTACCTCTTCCTGACTTGGAAAGTCAGGTGAGTTTTACCAGAAAATAACTTATAAATCAAAATATTAATAATATCCAGAAATTAGCCATTTAAAGGAGTGTAGGGAAGTATGTTATAGACAAAAAGAACACGTGTGTGTGTGTGTGTGTGTGTTTGTGTTAATGAGCCTATGATGTTTCAATATGGCTGCAACACAAATTGTAAATTTGGAGAATGAGACATGAGGTTAGTGAGATAAACAGGGGCAAGTGATGTAGAACCAATAAACTATATTAAGGAGTTTTTGAATTTATCTAAGACCAACTGGGGATATTTAATAGTTACAAATAAAGAGTCATACTGCCAAGCCTGCATTTTTAAAAGCTTACTTTGTTTACCTTGCAAATGATGGATTAAAAGTTGGGGGGGCCAATATACCAGTTAGGTTATGAAAGTAGTCCCCAATCAGATATATGTTGTTTGGTGGGGATCATGATATTCACTTAGATATTCCAAATACTTCTGCAAATAAATAAATGCTACCGAATTCAAGATTCTGCAGCCATCATTATGGTCAATGTCAAAGAAATGTATTATTCCTTTTGTCCTAGTGGTTTCTCGGAAAATGTAGTTTTGGAGGAGATATCTATGAGATAGATAAGTAGATAGATAGATAGATAGATGATAGGAAAAAAGAAGGAAAGAAAAAAATATATATATATGATCTAATTCTGAAGGCTGGACTTGAGAGTGACAAAATTTTGTTGGTTTTTCTTCAAGCAAAAATTGACAAAATCTAGAAGACTGTTGAATGTTACTAAATATTATTTTTACTTAGACAACCTTAAATCAAAATTTTGCCTTCATAACCCATTCCTTGCCAACACAATCAGTTGCAAATGTTGAATTCTTTGCTACAGAGGATTCCATTGACTTGCAAAAAGTGCAAGATTGTATAGGAAGTGATTTAAAAAGTTGTTAGGAATTTCTGGTATACCTTGAATAAATTTTTCCTTGTCTGGCAAAGAAATGGCAGACCAAGAAAACTCTAGAAGATAGATCTGAGGAAATTACAACAAAATGACAAATATTAAAAAATACCATGTAAGAGAAAAGAGATATGTGATATTTGAGAAAAATTAGAATTTTCTAAAAGAAGTTCCAAAAGAAGAAAGCAAGAAGAGCCAGAAGACAAGAGTTGAAGAGAAAATGATGACCAAGTTCCAAAATAGGTGACTATCATATTTCCTCATTTCAACAACTGTGTTCCAAGAACTATTAAAGAAAATAATCTCAGCATCAATATCTTGGCATATGGAAACTTTAAAAATCACAACGATAAAAATTTAAGAGACTTTAGAGAAGAAAAAAAGACAATTTACAGATAAACTACAATGTACACCGGTAACAGGCCATTCTACAGAACAACCAAAAGTATACCAACAGAAATTAAAAAAAAAAATCATTGTCAACCTATTACAAAAGCAGAGAAAAGCTACAATCACCCCCCATGCCAACCACCAAAAAAAGAAAGAAGATACAGATATTATGTATATATTACAAACTGATAATTATTCCATTGTAATTATAAATAAAAGAAACACAATGAAGAGTTTAGGAAAAGAGCCATGTATATATGAGAGTCTTTATTAAAAGCCCATAAAAATGATAAACATTTTTAACAAATGACATGAGAAAACAAGCCATTTGTATTAAAATAACTCCAGAATCATAATATATCAGAAAGCAAATTATAGATGAACTAAATTATGTGAAAATCCAAATACAAATTTTGAGATGAAAATATATGAGAATATTTTTGTAGCACACACCAGGAAAGGTTTTTTTTTTTTTTTTAAATTGACACAGAAATTACAAACCATGCAGAAAAGACTGATAATTCTGAACATGTTAAAATAAAAAATAATGTGTAACAAAATTTAAAAACATACTACAGGTTAATAAAAGATATATGTATTGTTTAAAACCAACAAAATTACTATCTAGTAAATGTAAATTTTAAAAATGAATATTTCAATATAATAAATGGGTTTAAAATTACTAGGTCACTCATAGAATAAACCTAAATGCCCAAAAATATATTAAAAGTTTCAGTACTTTTTCAAAAATCCAGAAAAATGCAATTAAAACAAAAAAGAATACATTTAACACCCAAAATTTTAAAATCTAATAAAATCTGCATTAGTGAGAGCTTGTTGAAAAGGTCCTTTGCATTGATTTACATTTTTGAAAGTATATACATTGGCACACTGAATTTTAAGAACAGGAGAAAATTTAAAATACAAGAATTTAAATTCTGTGTCTCTGGCCCAACAAAACTCTAGGCAGAAGAGGTATGTACAACGATTGTTTGTATAGAAAAAGAAGTTGAAAAAAATCAAACTATTATTCAGTGAAAGAATGGATATACTGTGGTATAATCATATAGCAATTATATTCAGTAAAGTTCATACGCAGGCACTGTTACGGGTTCGATTATGTCCTTCAAAAAATGTTGAATTCCTAAAACCCAGTACCTGTGAATGTTACCTTCTTTGGAAATATGGTCACTAGTACTGACCTTAGTCCAGAATGACAATTTCCTTATAAAAAGGAGAAATATGGACACATTGACACACACAGGGAGAACCTCTTATGAACACTGGGGTCATATTGCCCCAATCCAAAAAACTACCAGAATCTAGGAAGCCTAGAACAGATCCTTCCCTAGTGTCTTCAGAGGGAGCATGGTCCTGTCAACACCTTGATCTTGAAATTCTAGTCTTCATAACCATGAGACAATAAATTTCTTTTGTTTAGCCACTCAATTTGCGGTATTTTGTTAGGTTAGCCCTAGCAAATGAATACAGGTATCAACACAGATAAGTCTCAAAAACACTAAAAAAGCAAGATGTTAGAATGTACATCAAGAGTGAACCCTAAGGTAAACTATGGACTTTGGCTGATTATCATGTGTCACTGTAGGTTCATCAGTTATAATAACAGTACCATGTTGGCAAAGGATATTGATAGTAGGGGAAGCTGCACATGTGTGGGAGCAGAGAGCATATGGGAGACTGTTATACATTCCTCTCAATTATACTGTGAACCTAAAACTGCTCTAGAAATATTTAAATGAAAAGCAAGATGCAAAATCGTCATGGTATATCAAATTTTAAAGTATGGATTTTTATATTAATGCCTACATTTGCAGTAAAACTACAAAAAACGTAGAAACAATATACACACATACTTTACGATCATGGTTTCTTCTGGGAACAGGGTGAGGGAGAAGGAATGGGAGTCAGAATTTAACTGTAGAAATTTTAGTGTCTTTTTTTAGAAAGTGAAGGAGAATTTAAGCTACCAAGAGGAAAAAATTCTGTGCTTCAGCTTACTAGTATCTTATATCATTTTACGTATACTTTGTTTCTTTGAATTGTTTCACCATTACAAAGCGGAAAACAGAGCACTTACATTACTCCACGTTCTAACATCCAATAACCCAGATCCATATGCGGTATTCCACATGCAAAGCCATTATGACCATTACATGGAAGGACAGACATTTAGACCAATGTAAAACCTGATAGTCACCTGTTTCACTTGCACATTCAAGGCAGAATGGAAAATGTGTGATCATGTGAAATATTAGAAGTAACATCTTTTCTCTTTCTAATTATGAATTATATCAAATCATTAAAATTGGAGGTAGCAATTAAAATACTGGACCAATGTTTAGATTAAAAAATGAAAGTGACATCCTAACAAATCAGTCCATTCTTCTTGACAGAATAAAGTTACCTACATATTGATTTCCCCATTAAGTTCCCCCCAAATTTGTTCACTTTCTAAACTCAGAGCACAGTTTCTCCTTAAGAACCTCAGAAATAATTGTGACAAAGAATTCATCAGTACAAATCCTACATTACTTTTTCCTCCTCTGTCCTCTCTCTTAAAATTGAAATGAGTAGGCTTTGCCTCTTTAAGTATAACTTTATACAATCTCAAAAGTGTATTCGTGCATGAGACTGCTTTGACTAATGCCTGGAGCATGAACAGTGAAACCTTATTCCTTACCACAGCCCTTCTAATGATACTTCAAAGACTAACCAAGCACCCTAGAGGCTGTTCAGAATGCCCATCCTTCCATGATAAAGTTTGGCTAATAGAACAGATGGCTTCAATCACTTTTGAATGAGAAGTAGCTTCTTTCTGTGAGATATTTTGCATCAGATACACTGACTATCCAAAAGTCAATAGCAGTTTAAAAAAATTTTTTTAAGAATAATTGAAGAAAAAATGGAAAACCATATTTGTTTTTACAGTATAATCCCAAGTATCTTCAACTCACCATCTTTTTTTTTTCTATAAAGGAAAACAAATAATTTTGGACAAAATTCTGAAAAAAATACCATTCTATTACATTTTAATCACACTTATCACACTTTGCAATCCCAGATATCTACCAAAGTAAACATTTTCATTTTTGCTAGTCATTCATTATAGCCTATTATGGATACATTAATTCCAAGTTATACAAAAAGCATGTTTAAAAAACATGATTATGATACCTAAATATCACGTTCAAAGGATAGAATGGCACTTTTTTAACAACTGATTCATAGTTAAGAAAAAATTAAACAACAATATAAAGTAAAAATCAAATCAAATACATTCCTGAGCATGGCAAAACTATTTTATCAAAAGTATTATTAAAGTTATGGCAACTTTTCATAACTACATTCAAGTGCTCTTAACATTAGATTTTATTTTTCCCCTAAGAGCATCAATCTAGCCAGATTCCTGGAATAATCAAAGTAGGCCTGACATTATGGTCAGGTACATATAAATCAGCTATGTCAGATGTTTAAGGCTGATTGAGTTTTGTTGCCATTTAAATGGAAGGATTCCTAAATGTGAGCAGGAATTGCAGGAGTCTGTAGGAGGAAGCAGACACTGTCTGCTTCAAGGAGGATTGTTTTCTTCTTGTTTAATTATTATCATTTTCTCCTGTAAATTTCCAACAGTCATTTTATTTTTTTAATTTAATGATATTTTCTCAGCTTCACTGAAGTATGATTGACAGATAAAAAATTGTATATATTCAAAGTGTACAATGTGATGTTTTGATATATGTATACTCTGTGAAATGATCACCACAATCAAGATAATTAACATATCTATCACAAAGTCATATTCTTTTGATAGTTAAAGCTCATTTTTTTTTTCTTTAAAATTATTTTACAGGTAAAGATGAGGTTTGAGTAGGTGGAAAGATCTATCCAGTGAAATATTTCGGAATCATTAGAAGAATGGGTTATGGAGAGAAAAAATAAATTCTACTGAAAAGTTTCATGTACTTTTAGCTTTTATTCAAAATGCTGTTGATCCTGTTCGTATATATTTTACTGGTAAGTTTTTTAACCACTTCAGTGCTTGCTACTTACTGTGGCAGGAGTTAAAATTCATAATCTATTCTGTATAATTATTTAAAGAAAGAGAGATTATACATATTTCTTTCCACGTGAAATATTGAACTTTTGTTATAAACATCAAATAAACATGCCCATTTTTAATGTTAGTGAGAATGTAATTCATAAAAATATTTTAAATGCCAAGGTATGTCAGAAAACTTATCTTCAGTATTCTTCATTAATTTACACACACACACACACACACACACACACACACACTTGCACAAGGGAGGGAAGGGGGTAGCTATTCCAAGTAAACTTGTGACAGAGACAGATCATTGCTTAAAACAAAGTACATTACCTTGCTCAACTAAAATACAAAACAAAAGAAATCAATACTGAATGGCTGTGAGAGCTCATAAATTAAAAATTAGACAGTAAAGTTTTAATGTTTACAAATTCACTTAAAACAATTTTTGAATTGTGTTTTTTGTCATTTTCCATGAATGCAAGCAAAGAAATTAAAATGAGTAATGTTTGTCTTTAAATTTGAAAGTAGAGCAGAAACAAGGAGGAAATTAGAGTGTTCAACTGATTCATAACTAGAAACAGCTGTTGCACTGTATTAACTCTGTGTTCTATTTAACACTTATGTATTTGTAGTAAAATAACAAGCATTTTTAAATAAGAAGAAGGAAAAATTCCATCCAAAAAATGAGAAAGTTTTCCTGAACTGGTAATCGTTATTTTTCCTTCCTATGTTTTCCATTTTCACTGAGTCACAGTTTTTAGGAAACTTATTTCCTCAGTCTTTGTGCATATAAACAATGGTTCTAGTAATTTAGACAAATTTAAAGGAGAAAGTTTGTGGTAATAAATGAGCATAATCTTTTGAACTGTAATGGAAAAAAATTGCTTTCCTTTCAAATGCCTTTGCTTTCCATGCAACCATTGCAAGTTAAATGAAAGCAGATTTGCACAATTGTGTTTCATGGTTAATCATTTCTTAATACTCATAATGTAAGCTATTTTTCTAATTTTACTGTATCAGCACACATGAAAAATTATACTTACTTAAAAATCCTAATAGTGGAGAAAGATTAAGTGGTTTTATGTATAAAAAATTATAAAGCATGACTAACAGTAAAATTCTACATGTCACTAGATAGCCCACTAAGTATGAGATTTTAAAACATATTTGTACAATCTGTTATCTACCTTTCTCTCCAAAATATGTGAAAATGAATTAGTGTTAAGACTTTTAATTCTCCACTGACTCTTTAGATCAATTAAAACTGCCCTGAAAAAGGCACAGGATTCTTTAAAAATAACTAGCTATTTGAGAAGAAATATTAAATTTATAGAACTAATAATACCTAAATTCAGATTACTGTGAAAAGCATGCTTACATCATAAAAACAGCATGGCTTTTCCATCAAATCCTAAAACACTCTAGATTGTAGATTTTTAAAATAGATAAATGTAAAGATGTTATATTTTTAAAGCAAAACTTGGCCAAAGTGTCTCAAAATTTTCTGATAAATGAGAAAAATTTTAACTGAAGTTTACATGTAGAGAAAAAGAATAAGAGAGGGTAGAACATAATAATTTGATCAGCTATTAGGTAATCAAATCATTGCTTTTTCTATCAATCTAATTTTGTTCATGTAATTGTGAGTTAAGAACTTGATGTGAACAAAAAGCTAAGTTCTGGTAGCAATAGCAGTTGTGGGCAATCACTTAAGTAAAAGTCATTGGGTTGCTAATTGTTGCTCATGTTTCCTGGGCATTTGCTTAATTACAATATATGTCAAGTACATTTTAGTCTCATGTATTTGATTGCTAAAGAAATGGCAGCAATAGAAGTGTTTCAATGAAAGATACATAACCTTTACGGAAAAAAAGAGATTAAAAAATTAATGATGACCAAAAAGGAAAATATTATATATTCATATGTATTGAAATAATTGGATACTGGACCGCAGGAAAATTCTGAAGGACAAAGAACAAATTCTGCATCATGAAAAGTGTTGGTCCTATGCAACATTCAATGGACCCTCAGCAAAGATGGAAGAAAGGTAATTCATCAAAAACGTAAAATCTTTCCAGTGTGTGTTTAGAAGCATGTCAGATACCCATTAGACAAATGTTAATGCAGGAAAAGGCTAGGACTTGTTCTATTTAAAGGCCACGTATGGTAAAAAATCTACACATCTTTATTTTTATCAACTGAATTTTGAAAGACTTCTTTCCCTCCTCTTCAAGGAAAGATCAGATTTCACGGCCATTCATAAAGGCATTATTTTTCCTACTCAACTGGATAGTAAAGGCTGCCAAAAGGAAAGTTGGGAGGAGAAAGAAACTTGTTAAAAAGAAAACCATGAATCACTATGAATAACTACTATGCAAATTTGCTTGAAAATAGGAACAATGAAGAATGAATGCCTGAACAGTGCTCTGCCAGTCTGTCACTGAAAGAAAGGAGACTCTCCGAAGACAGCAAAGGGAGTTTCTGTACCAGAGGCCTATCTTTACTGCCTGTGCCGACTCTGGCAGATTTCACAGCATTAATTTCTCTGGTTCTATTTCTGAACTCTGCTTTCTTCTGCTGTTTAATTTTCTTTCCCTTCATGGGAATGGGAAAAGAGGGAATAGTAGCATAAAATAATCTGATTCTAAACATGCTGTGGTAGCTGTGCTGTTTTCTCCAATTTGTTAAAGACCAGCAAAAAGGAAAAACATGCACTTTGTTTTAGAATCACTGATGAAATGTTAATGCTGATTAGTGTGTCACAAGAAGACTGTATTTTTAACTAATCACGTATGCTGCTCAATTTCTGATGGGAGAGCTTGAAGGGAGCCAAGTAATTAATGGGTCTTGGAAATGTTTAATTAAAATTTTAATCAACATAAAAGTTACATAAAAACACAATTATTTTAGTCAAATATGATTCCATTGAAGTATATCAGCTATGAGAGGGAAAAAAACATGTAAAATAAACACACACATTATTAGCTAATTTATAATATGTCACCTACCCACATTCTCAAACTTGATTAGTAATAAATGAGAATTTTCTTTCCATTTCAAGCTATGGAAACACATTGATATATATGAAGGCATTATTTTCTTCCTTTCAATATGATTAAACTGCTTAGTACATGAAAATGCATAATCCCAAGAGTTTATTTGCTATCTCACTGCAGCAATTAATATCATTCACATTATAAATTTCATTATTTTATTATGGTATAATGTAAATCAGTGTAACCAACAAAGAATAGATAGAAATGATAACCTTAGAACTGGCCTTCAGAATACAATAATACTATTATTATACTTAGAGGTAGGAAAATAGACATTTTAATAAGCTACATGTACTTTCATTTGTGAACTGAAATAAACATACCATATTCATTTCTCCTGTAAGAATGGAAGAGGGAGGAACACACTGGAGAAACTGCATCTTGTTTGGTTAGTGGAATGGAGTCTGGCTTGTATACTGGATTTAGCACTGTGACTTAGGCAAGTTCTCTAAACTCAGTGTCTTAATTTGTTAAATGAAGAAAACTTTACACCTACAAATAGGGTCGTTATAAGGATCAAATGGCTTAATTTGTGAAAACAATATAGTAAGCATTTTATAATTTATATATAAAATAAATAATAACATTTCTCCCCCATTTCTTCTTCTGTTAAAATAGATTTCTCTTTGATTTGAGAATATATTCTATATGTGAACTAATATTTGCTAATAATCACTTTTAAACGTATATCCCAGAAGAGGAGTCAAGAACTCATAATTTCAAATCAATAAGTTTTTCTACAATGCATTATTGTTTTTCTGTTCAATGAGGAGTCTCATGGCCTAAAACAGTGGTTTTCTAAGCATAGTTCATCACCTACCATATCAGAATTAGTAGGTATAATTATTAAAAATGTAGATACTTTGACCTATGCTATATCTATTGCATTGGGGGCCTGGATTTTTTGATATGCCAATGTAATGTACAAATGTATGCTATTTAGATTCATTGTTAAGGAAGGTGGCTTAAGAACAACCTTCTTGAAGGAGGTTCCTATAATATGATAAATGACTGTATAAACTTCCATTGTAATGAATTTTTTCAAATTAAAAATTTTTATTTTCAATTATTTTATCTTAAAAAATTTGAAGCAATGAAGTTAATTTCATACAAATAAACTTTAATGGCTCTTCAATGCATAGAAAATTAAATCTTTTTACTCTGGTATTAAAGCTTTCCAAAATCTTGCCCCAACATAGCTTTCCAAATTTATAGTCCCACTGATTTACATACAGCACAATCAAACTGGACCATCTGAAGTTCTTCACATGCATCTTTGACAATACTTCTCTGATTTTACTCAACATATTTCTCCACAGCCCAGCATGTTCTTTTCAGTCTCAACATGTCCAGATTCTACCTACATTTCATTACCTTATTCAGACAGTATTTCCTTCATGAAAAAAGGAGATTTTTGATTTTCTTACCTGGAAATAATAATTATTTTTTCTGAAAGTCCACATTGATTTATTAATCTTCTTAATAGACCTACTTTTAACTTTATCTTATAGTTACTTGTATACATATATAATTTCTCACATTAAACTTTACACTCACTGAAGGCAGGAATTATGATTTATTTCTCTATTTTGAATATGGCCGAGAATAGTGGCTTTTTAATAGCAGTTGTCAAAATTATTATAGACTAAATGTATTAATAGAAACAAGGCTAAGGTAAATGTCATATATACATGAATTTGTTCTATCACTTATTTAATTAGCCATTCATTGGTAAGATTTATTTATGCCCATATTGCTCCATGTAGGATATGAGATTAATATCACCCTCAGTGAGTTAATATATTCATTAATATGACTTTGAATGTTATTCTTCTAAATATCCAAAAAGTCTCTTTCATTAATTTTAAGTGCCTATGCCATACAATGAAAATACATGTGAATTTTCACATGTTTTTTTTTTTTTTTTTTCTGTATGCGGGCCTCTCACTGTTGTGGCCTCTCCCATTGCGGAGCACAGGCTCCGGACGCGCAGGCTCAGCAGCCATGGCTCATGGGCCCAGCCGCTCCGCGGCATGTGGGATCTTCCCGGACCGGGGCACGAACCCGCGTCCCCTGCATCGGCAGGCGGACTCTCAACCACTGTGCCACCAGGGAAGCCCACATCTGTTTTTTAAGAGACTAAGAATCAGTTACAATTTCACATTCTAATGCCTGCAAACAAGTTAAGCGAGGAACATAATCATAAACCTGAAGTATTGTGGTTCTTGCCTCTGGAGATTAAGCAGGGGCCAGCTATGCACTATGCATATCCAAGGAATATAATACTCATGTTCAGTACTTTAATTCCTAATTCAAATTGGATCTAGAAACAAATTAAGAGAAATATTACATCTTACCAGTGGGTTTCAACTCAAATTTTGTGATCTAACACTTGTAAATTATCATATCCCATCACTACAATGAAAACTAAAAGAAAAGCAAAACAACAGTGATTAAAAAATTAACTCTGTTTTATGGAAAACTACTTTCCCAATCTTCCTCAATTATGATATATAATGCAAAAATCACTGCTCTTTGGGCATTTTCATATTTCTTATAATATTTATAAATATTTCCATTTCATCAATTGCACAATCGAAGTATGAATGATTACCTGGAGATAAGGTTTTCACTTGTAGTAAGGGTATCAAGCCAGTGATCTTAACTAGTCATGTATGGGAGATTTACTTCTAAGGCATGATTATCTACAAATCTTTTTGTAACTTCTCACATGCATGATATTATAAGAGGAAAATATACAGCATAATAATGTATATAGTTTATTAAGTTTATTTATGACTACAAAATTTTCCTAACTTAGGAAAAATAAAGTAAAACTCCAAATTTATCTGCCTATGCATTTTCAGTCTGTCTTTTGTTAGAATGGAGATGAAAAAAACACTAAAGCCACTAGAACCAATATTGAGGACTTTGTAATTTTGATAAAAGAAATCTAAGGAAGAACTATTCTGAAATAGAAGAATCTATTAAAAATGTATTTGTTGATTCTAAAATATTCTGTTATCCAATCCAACATAAATCACTTGGTTGATAATCAAAGAAAAAGGGCTTTGTATCAAGGGCTAATGTTATCGATAGAAAATCCTACCCAAATCCTATTTGGAAATGATCTACTCTCTGTATGGAATTATCTTTGAACTTCAGCGTGAGAAATTTGAAAATAATGTATTTTTGACCTTTCCAGTTTTATTGTTTGTTGTAATGTTAATGCCTTGAAAATAAATAAACATGCTTTACTTTTTAAAATAATATATATACAGATATGTATATTGATTCTGGTTATAAAAATAGATTTAGGAAAATTAAATATATATGGGTACAGAATTATGTTTATGTAGAATTTTAATACTATACAGTCTTAAATTTCAAATGCATAATATTTTATAATACATTTCTATTTCCAAATATGAATTTAACTATGTGACTGGAGATAGCCAGACATGATTTGAATCTCAGTTCCATCAATAACTATAATACTGAATAATTCTTAGTTTCCATTTGCCTCAGTTTTCTTAGCTTCAAGTGAATATTCCATGGAGGATGCTGGAGAATTAAATGAGTACTGAATGTAAATTATTTAGCTTTGTGCCTGGAATATACTAAACAACTGTTATAATAATAACTTTTCAAGGTCAACAGCCAGACAGAGGAAATATAAGATAAAAGCTAATGAGAATATAGTTTCATAAAAGAAACTCAGGCCAGGTCTCTAGAGACACAGAATCTCTAGAGACACAGGTCTCCAGAGACAGAATACAATTGATGTTGAATAATTATGCAGTTAACCAAGTACAGCATGCTTGCTATGGGAGGAATGAAGCATATACACACTTAAGGTGATGGTGAGATAGGTAGACAGCCTGATAGACAAATAGATAAACATCACAATTCATACATATTCATACATAACATAGGACTACTGAAGAAGTTTGGTCTTTTGCATTTTAAGAAAAAATCAGGACTTCCCTGGTGGCTCAGTGGTTGAGAGTCCGCCTGCCGATGCTGGAGACACGAGTTCGTGCCCTGGTCTGGGAGGATCCCACATGCCGCGGAGCGGCTGGGCCCGTGAGCCATGGCCGCTGAGTCTGCGCGTCCGGAGCCTGTGCTCCGCAATGGGAGAGGCCACAACAGTGAGAGGCCAACGTACCGCAAAAAAAAAAAAAAAAAAAAGAATAAATCATCTATGTTGATTTCTGAATTATCTTTTGAGAATGAATACAGTGATGGTGGTCAATGTGATGCTCCTGAAACAAAATTGCCTGGATTCAAATTCCGATTTCTCTACTTATTAGTTCTATGTAAGTGGACTCATTTTTTTTTTTTTTTTTTTTTTTGCGGTACGCGGGCCTCTCACTGCTGTGGCCTCTCCCGTTGCGGAGCACAGGCTCCGGACCCGCAGGCTCAGCAGCCATGGCTCACGGGCCCAGCCGCTCCACGGCATGTGGGATCCTCGCGGACCGGGGCACGAACCCGTGTCCCCTGCATTGGCAGGCGGACTCCCAACCACTGTGCCACCAGGGAAGCCCGGATTCAATTTTTATATGTCAGATTTCTCTTCAGTAAAAGGAATGATGAAGGTGATAATGAAGTAACGTTCATTAAGTATTCAGAGCACTTCTAGGTATTTGTAAGTGTACCACAGATGTTGGCTATGTTATTAATTTCCAGTTTCTGTAAGGAAACAGTCCCCAAATTTGGTGACTTAGATCAACAGTGATTTACAATTTCTCACAATTCTAGGCATTGGCTGGGTGATTCTTCTGCAGGTCTTATCTGGATTTACTCACATGGCTGCATTCATCTCCCAGAAGGCCTGGGCTCTAGGCTTGTCCCAGAAATCATTATCCCAAGTGTAGGGCTTTCTATAGGAAGGGTGGAGCCCTGTCTCTCCAGGTGCTCTCTCATCCTCCAAAAGGCTAGACCAGGCTTCCTCAGAAAACTATGACCTCAGGGTTCCAAGAGGTGGGGGATGGAGCTACCGGCCTTTAGAGGTCTGGGCTAACGAATTCACACCTCACTTTTGCTGTATTCTATTACTCAAGGAACATCACAAGCTGGTCCAAATTGAAGAGTTGGAAAAACAGAATTCATCTCTTGATGGAAGGAGCTTTAAGTGTTTTTATACCCTACCATAACTATTATTTTTATTCCAGGACCTGGAAGCTTAAATAGAAATCTCTATGTCTGCATATAGAAAGAATGAAACAAATTCTTTAGCCAGGTCTCTAAAAAATTTATGACAATAAATGCAATCTTGAGAATATAAAACTATACTTAATAGCCATGGCCTGTAAGTAAATAATATTTTTAATTATTTCCCAGGAGGTCAGTGTATAGTACACAGAGGTATCAGTCTGTATTTTTACTGTTAAAGTTGTAACTAATGTTTAATCTAGTACCTGACAAAGAAGTTGTATTGTGAATGCAAACATAGGCATATAATTTATATTTGCAACAAAACTAAACAGTATTGGTAACATTTTTTTTTCTTTTTTAATGAAGATAAGATCTCTCTGCCACTTACAATATATGTGCTCTTGTGGGATGTTGGTTCATTCTGTATCCCAGCAGCTTTCTATTTGGAAAACCATTTAGGACAAATGACTCAAGCATTTAGTAATGACATTCACAAGAGGAAACCTTATGAAATCTATCTCTTACATTAGGCATGGAATTTGTAGTTTTAGTGATACCAGTGAAGAAAATCCTTTTATTTAAACTGGATTTCAGTTGTTTAATATGTCACAGTCATGAGTTTGAAACGATTTTACAAAAGTTATGAGAAATATCACTGCTATTAATAAAGAATCTTTGAAGCAATAGGAAGCTCTTTACATCAGTGTTTGCACTATTAGAAAGGAAGAACACCAAAGAATCCACAAGGTTAAGTGTGAAGAGCACTGGATAGGGATTCCGGACATCCACATTGCAGCATAAAATCTTTCAATGATTAAGCAGCCTTTGACAATTACTTCATTTTCTACTCTCCTCATTTAAATATCAATCCATTCAGTTAAATATAAATCCATTTGGATGTTGTGAAAATGTCATCGTCTACAATGTAAATCATATGCAATTCTTTATAGAATTTTTCTTTTGTCATTATTTGTTTAGGATTGATATTAATATTGATGCTTACATGTACAGAGATCTTAAGAAAGAATAAAAAGCTATAGTCACAACTCTTAAATGTAAACATCAAAGATGATTTAGCAAATAAATGAACAATGTTTCCTGATGCTTAAATTTAAAATCTATCCATAAATTTCTTTCTCCCTAATTAAGGTTAAGCAAATGATTTATTATTCTATTTGTTTTCCTACACTAAAAAACTCCACATCCATTAACACTATAACAATACGAAATGTAATTTTACTTAGAGACCTCATAAAACTTTGCCTTTCACCTACTCTAAGAAGAAGAAAATTGTAGCTGCAGAATATCATGAAAAATATGAAAGAAACTCAGGCATATGCTAAATAAAGTAATAACTTCTTATAAATGTACAGGTAAGAGTTCTGCCAATGTGCATTGGTTGGGACTCAGTTTTGTTAATTTTAAATAATTAAGTTTCAAAGCTCATCAGTCTTTCCATATGCAGATTATATTCTACAATTTTTTTTTTCTATTCAGAACCAATTTAAAATTACTGGCATGCCTAGAAATTTAAAAAAAAAAAAAATGCGAGAATATACTTGAAATTTGCCTCCAGAAACTGATAAAGCAACACAAAGAGCAACTAGGCACTTTCATTTTAAGACATTCAATTAACTTAATCTAAATAGATAATAATTTACAAAATCGTACAAAAAAGCCTGAAAAACCAAAAGCTGTGATAGTTTTAACTAACAATTTTTTTTCTTTTGTTTTGTTTTGTTTTTTTGCGGTACGCAGGCCTCACTGTTGTGGCCTCTCCCGTTGCGGAGCACAGGCTCCGGACGCGCAGGCTCAGCGGCCATGGCTCACAGGCCTAGCCGCTCCGCGGCATGTGGGACCTTCCCGGACCGGGACACGAACCCGTGTCCCCTGCATCGGCAGGCGAACTCTCAACCACTGCGCCACTAGGGAAGCCCCTAACAATGTTTTTGATGTAACAAATTACAAAATAATTAAACTGTAAGGTCGAATAATGTACACACACACGAAGAAGCACAACAGTATTTTAAGAAGAAATCAGACAGGATTATTTAAAACATAGAAATTATGACCAAATGTGAATGTTGTCAAAATTAGGATAATTTCATCTGAAAAGTGAAATTGCTTTTGGGTTCTTGAAGTGTCAGGAAGAATTGATATTAGTATTGAGAGGAGATCAGTTTTCTATTAATAATGTTACATATAAAACTCTCCTGATTTTTGAAAACTAATACCATTTCACTTAATTACATTATTTATTTAATCATTTATGAGCACCTGTTATATGTTAGAACCATACTAGTCAGTGAGAATTCAGTCATGGATGAAACATGCATAATCTCTGCCCTCAAGGAGTTTATAGCATAGTGGAGGAAATAAATAAGAAAGCAAATAACGACATACTTGCATGAGAGGAATGAGTGTTTCAGAGCACTGAAGAGAAGCACCTATCTCAGATTTGATGATTCAAAGACAGCTTCTTGAAAGAAATCATCTTAGCTGGGAAATAAAGACCAAGCAGGAGCTAACCAAACAAAAAGTGGAGGTAATGGGGGCCTAAGGGATGTCTCCCGTGTGGGGTCTCATGCTATCAGCCAGCGTAATGACATCTTTTAATGTAGATCAGCAAATGATTTGAGAATTAGGAAGATGTAACTGTTTTGTTTGATAAAACTGTAAAGTTTGGAATTTTCTAAGACGAATACCTATTTGTAAAAAGATACCTTTCAAGAATTTCCATCATTTTTCATTCACTCACTCTTCCAACAAATAATTATCAAGTTATCTCTACATGCAGGTGCATTTCTTGGCAAGAAACAATAGTAACATTCCTGCACTTGATGGAACTTACATTCGCAGGGAGGAACAAAAAAGATATACAAAGTAAGTTATATAGTGCTATAAAGCACTATATGCTGTGGAAAAAAATAAAACTGGAAAGTGGGATAAGAAAGGCCAGGATGAGGGCCCTGTGTGTGAGCGCAGGTGCATGTGTACTAGCATAAGCACACAATTATAAACAGGATGGTTAGGAAACACTTCTGAAAAGATATGTAGGCAAAAGGCATTTATTATGCCAAGGTAGGGAGACATATGGAAGTTTGGGAGAAGATGGTTCTAGGCAGAAGTAACAGCAAGTAGAAAAGTCCTGAGACTGGTACATATCTGGAAAGTTCAATGATTAGCAAGGAGGCAAGTTCATCTGGTAAAGAGAGTAAATGAGAAAGTACTGGGAGATGAGGTCAGCCAAAGAAGTGGTAAAGGTCCGGATCCTGTAGGTCTGTGTCATTTACTCTGAGCGAGATGGGGAGTCATGAGAGTTTTGAGCAGGGAAGTGATATCATTTGATGTATTTTAAAGAGATCCCTGTGGCTGCTTTGTGGAAAATAAACTGTGGAAGTCCGAAGGGTAAACAAAGGGATTCATTAGGAGACTATTACAATAATTTAATTATGAAATAACAAAGATTTGAATCAAAATGTTAGCAATGGAATGGGTGGGAAACAACAGAATTATAGATTCATTTAGGTGTAGAATAGTTAGGATTTAGTGATGGTTGGATGTAGGATGTGAGGGTGAAAAAGCATCAAAAAGGACTCCAAGATTATGTCAACTCTCAAACATTACCTGGTAGTATCTGATTGTAAACACAGACTCTTTGTCCAGGTTGCTTCTTTTCCTTAAGATTTTATGGGCCAAGAATCTTGTTATTAAAGTCAGATACTTAAGATGGAGGCATCCTTTCTGTAACACTTCCCTTTCCTTCTAGGCAAGTCACCTCGGTGCATTTGAGCCTATAGCTGTCCACATGAATTCCCCACATCTTTCCTGCATCTGAGAACAGAAGGCAGAAATGAGACACACAAAATCGATAGCCCCTGAATCACCAAAGGGACAAACAAGATAGTTATTTTATTAAAAAAATATATAAAAGAGATGGCAATAAAGATGAGTGAAATTTAGCTCTCTCACTTGTTTCTAATGGAACACACTCATAACAAACCAAAATACAAAGAGATTATGAACTTACTTCTACACAGTGGGATGAGCAAGGGAAAGATGGAGCAATGACAGCTACTCAGAACAATATATGAAGGTCAGAAAGCAAAATAGAGTTTTCATGCTTAGAGAGTAAATCATGGTGATTGCAGTCTTTCTGACTGGGCAGGTCTTTTGCCTTGTTTCAGCTAGTAGAAAGCAATAAATGTGATGATGTGTAATTTTTCTTGGAAACCTGACTTCAACAAAGAGACAAACTGCAGTTTGAAAACCATATGGAGAAAAGCCCAGTTATCCCAACCAAGGCCTTTCTAAATAAGCCAGTTTGCTGATCTTCAGATGTATAAGACAGCTCAGACAAAACCAACAGAGTCACTGTGGTAGGCAGAATAATGGTCCTTCAAAGACATCCATGTCCTAATTCCCAGAATCTCTGAATATGTCACATTACATGGCAAAGGGAAATTAAAGTTGCAGATGGAATTAAGGTTGCTAATCAGCAAATAAGGAGATTTTCCCGGGTTATCTGAGTTTGTCTAATGTAATCACAAGGGTACATGAAAGTGAAGAGGGAGGCAGGGCAAGGCAATGTAAGAGGGACTTGAGTCACCATTGCTGGATTTGAAGTTGGAGAGAGGGGCTCACAAGCCGAAGAACACAGGTATCCTCTAGAAGCTGGGAAGACAAGGAAATCAATTCTTTCCTAGAGCCCCCCAAAGAAAACAGCCTTGCAGACCTTGATTTTAGCCTAATGAGACCCTTGTTGAACTCTGATATAAAGTATAATTATCAGAGATAATTATATCGAATGATAATACATTTGTGTTGTTTAAGCCACTATGTTTGCTTTAACTTGCTACAATAGCCATAGAAAACTAATACAGTTACCTACCCAACATGCAGCTGACTATACATGGATGAATAAGCAAGCCAAGGCAAGATGGAACACCTAGCAGTTATAGACTCTTGAGCAAAAATAAATGGTTATTATTTTAAGTTACTGAGTTTGGGGGTGGTTTGCTACATAGCACATTGCCAAGCATGCTTGTGGAATAAAATGTCAAAACTTTTTTTTTTTTTTTAAGTGAGAAGAGAAAAGGCTCTAGAGTAGAACTTTGAGGAATAAAAATGTACAAATTGATGGGAAAAATAAAATAATTTACAAAATAAAATGCAAAAGAAGATATATTTTAAGGGAGGGTTGGGTATTCCAAGAACAAAAAAAATTTACTCATAAAGACACTTGAAATACTAATAGACAAACTTTCACAAAACTTTTACCAATTAGAACAAAGGACACTGCACATGGGCAACAAAACAGAGTTTTAATCCTCAAATCCATCTATCATTTTTTGTGCCACAGTTTTAGAGTTTTGACGGGATTGACTCTACATCTGGGTCCGTGGTGAGGACCCTGGGGAGGTCCCTAGGGAAGTCCATGGGGAATGAGCCAGCTGGTCTATTCCTGACCCCTCGTCACAGCGATGGGTTCCATAGCATCCCTCTCTCAATCTGGCCCTTGTGCTTGAAGTCTAGGGCTGTTAGTTGATAATTGAGGGAGAGAAGTTTTCTTTCCTTCTGGTATGATGTGCTATAAATGTATGACGTCTGGAATCGCTCTAGCCATTTTGCTACCTTGAAAGAATTCCATCAAAACAGACCCAGAGGGCTTCCCTGGTGGCGCAATGGTTGAGAGTCCGCCTGCCGATGCAGGGGACACGGGTTCGTGCCCCGGTTTGGGAAGATCCCACATGCCGCGGAGCGGCTGGGCCCGTGAGCCACGGCCGCTGAGCCTGCGCGTCTGAAGCCTGTGCTCCGCAACGGGAGAGGCCACAACAGTGAGAGGCCCGCGTACCGGTATTAAAAAAAAAAAACAGACCCAGAAGAGGGTAAGCTCTAAAAATCTCAGAGAAATGAAGTCAGATCCGTGATCAAACTGTTTCTGAAACTGGTGCTTTTCAATGATAAATATGTTCCCTGCATTGCTTAAGTACATTCTAGTTGAATTTATCTTATTTGCAGCATTTTGGCTGCTGTAGAGTCATACAACTATGAATTTAAATCTGTAATCCATTAAAATAGGTAATACTGTGTAAAATAGGGATACAACTTACATACTTCAACGAGCTGGTGTGAGGAATAAGTAAGACAATGGGTGACACCTTTGGTTGTTCATATTTTAGAAAATATTGTGTAAGAGAAAAGAATTCTTGTATATGATAATTAAAACACCAAAGCCATGGCTGGATTAGATGAAATCTGAAATACCTTGAATTTCTCAAAACAAAAGGCCAGGGTTCGATGAAGGCGAGGAATGCAAGGGCTATTTAATAGTTATTTGGGAAAGAAGACCAGATTCAGGGATAAAAGGCAAACTCTGTCTCTATTTCCAATTTCACCAAAATGATTTTAGATATTTTGCTAAGAAATTTAGTTAACATATCTCTATAAAACTAGAACTTGGTACATAGTGATACATGTTTTTGCTACAATCATCATTATTATTATCAGCTTCTTTAAAATAAGTTTAAGGAACATTTAATTAAGAATTTAAAATAGATTCTGATTAAATATGAAAAAAAAACCTATTCATATTAGTAAGACAAAAACAAATAAAATTAAGGGAGGGTAGATTGCTGTTAAACCAGAGTCTAGTTGTACCACTGATGTGACTTGCTAACAAAATAATCAATAGTTGTTTTTCAAGACAGTACAGCTAGTCCTTTTAAAAGTTCATACTTTTGAGTTGAAGAACCTCATCTCACATGGAAGTAATTGCAGAAGCCTTCGAGGGATTTTCTAAACACTTAATAGTAGAACACTTATTTTCTCTGCTGACTTGTAATAACCAAGTTCATGAATACTATCCCCACCAAAAGCAGCACAGTGACATATAGTGTTAGATTTTCTTCTGTAAGGAAAATGTAACGGTAGGACTAGAAATAATTGTAGTGCTTTAGAAAGTAGAGAAAAAAGTCAGACTACCTGACATGATCCTTTACCAGTTATGTAAGTGTGTGATTGCATACATTCAGGACGCAACCCACTAATATTTCCAGTTCAAGTCCCTGGAAAAATAGACTTAAGTCCTGTGAAAAACTGAATGTTTAGCTCCCTCTGAGAGTACCAATATTAGCATCTTACTGGAAAATGTGTAAAATGATTCATTTAATCTTTGAGTCCTTTTATCCTCAGACGTAAATTTTAAATGTGTAAAATGGACCAAAACAAAAAAAAATAGAGGAGTCCCTCCCCCCAGCCTTATCCAGTTTCACTTTTCACGGTTTCAGATACCCCCAGTCAACATCAGTCCAAAAATATTAAATGGAAAATCCGAGAAATAAACAATTCATAAGTTTTATTTTTTTAAAACTGAACTTTTATTTTTTTATTATTATTATTTTATCTCTGCATCCCAGTTCTTTTATTTTTTATATTTTATTTTTTTAATTTATTATTTACATCTTTATTGGAGTATAATTGCTTTACAATGGTGTGTTAGTTTCTGCTTTATAACAAAGTGAATCAGTTATACATATACATATGTTCCCATATCTCTTCCCTCTTGCGTCTCCCTCCCTCCCACCCTCCCTATCCCACCCCTCTAAGTGGTCACAAAGCACCGAGCTGTTCTCCCTGTGCTATGCGGTTCCTTCCCACTAGCTATCTATTTTACGTTTGGTAGTGTATATATGTCCATGCCACTCTCTCGCTTTGTCACAGCTTACACTTCCCCCTCCCCATATCCTCAAGTTCATTCTCTAGTAGGTCTGTGTCTTTATTCCCGTCTTACCCTTAGGTTCTTTATGACATTTTTTTTCTTAGATTCCATATATATGTGTTAGGATACGGTATTTGTCTTTCTCTTTCTGACTTACGTCACTCTGTATGACAGACTCTAGGTCCATCCACCTCACTACAAATAACTCAATTTTGTTTCCTTTTATGGCTGAGTAATATTCCATTGTATATATGTGCCATGTCTTCTTTATCCATTCATCTGATGAAGGACACTTAGGTTGTTTCCATGTCCTGGCTATTGTAAATAGAGCTGCAATGAACATTTTGGTACATGACTCTTTTTGAATTATGATTTTTTCAGGGTATATGCTCAGTAGTGGGATTGCTGGGTCATATGGTAGTTCTATTTGTAGTTTTTTAAGAAACCTCTATACTGCTCCCCATAGTGGCTGTACCAATTCACATTCCCACCAGCAGTGCAAGACTGTTCCCTTTTCTCCACACCTTCTCCAGCATTTATTGTTTCTAGATTTTTTGATGATGGCCATTCTGACCGGTGTGAGGTGATATCTCATTGTAGTTTTGATTTGCATTTCTCTAATGATTAATGATGTTGAGCATTCTTTCATGTGTGTGTTGGCAATCTGTATATTTTCTTTGGAGAAATGTCTATTTAGGTCTTCTGCCCATTTTTGGATTGGGTTGTTTGCTTTTTGATATTGAGCTGCATGTGCTGCTTGTAAATTTTGGAGATTAATCCTTTGTCAGTTGCTTCATTTGCAAATATTTTCTGACATTTTGAGGTTTGTCTTTTGGTCTTGTTTATGGTTTCCTTTGCTGTGCAAAAGCTTTTAAGTTTCATTAGGTCCCATTTGTTTAATTTTGTTTTTATTTCAATTTCTCTAGGAGGTGGGTCAAAAAGGATCTTGCTGTGATTTATGTCATAGAGTGTTCTGCCTATGTTTTCCTCTAAGAGTTTGATAGTTTCTGGCCTTACATTTAGGTATTTAATCCATTTTGAGTTTATTTTTGTGTATGGTGTTAGAGAGTGATCTAATCTCATACTTTTACATGTACCTGTCCAGTTTTCCCAGCACCACTTATTGAAGAGGCTGTCCTTTCTCCAATGTACATTCCTGCCTCCTTTATCAAACATAAGGTGACCATATGTGCATGGTTTATCTCTGGGCTTTCTATCCTGTTCCATTGATCTATATTTCTGTTTTTGTGCAAGTACCATACTGTCTAGATTACTGTAGCTTAGTAGTATAGTTTGAAGTCAGGGAGCTTTATTCTTCCAGCTCCATTTTTCTTTCTCAATATTGCTTTGGCTATTTGGGGTCTTTTGTGTTTCCATACAAATTGTGAAATTTTTTGTTCTAGTTCTGTGAAAAATGCCAGTGGTAGTTTGATAGAGATTGCGTTGAATCTGTTAGATTGCTTTGGGTAGTAGAGTCATTTTCACAATGTTGATTCTTTCAATCCAAGAACATGGTATGTCTCTCCATCTATTTCTATCATCTTTAATTTCTTTCATCAGCCTCTTATAATTTTCTGCATACAGGTTTTTTGTCTCCTTAGGTAGGTTTATTCCTAGATATTTTATTCTTTTTGTTGCAGTGGTAAATGGGAGTGTTTGCTTAATTTCACTTTCAGATTTTTCATCATTAGTGTATAGGAATGTCAGAGATTTCTGTGCATTAATTTTGTATCCTGCTAGTTTATCAAATTCATTGATTAGCTCTAGTAGTTTTCTTGTAGCATCTTTAGGATTCTCTATGTATAGGATCATGTCATCTGCAAACAATGACAGTTTTACTTCTTCTTTTCTGATTTGGATTCCTTTTATTTCCTTTTCTTCTCTGATTGCTGTGGGTAATACGTCCAAAACTATGTTAAATAAGAATGGTGAGAGTGGGCAACCTTGTCTTGTTCCTGATCTTAGTGGAAATGCTTTCAGTTTTTCACCATTGAGGATGATGTTGGCTGTGGGTTTGTTATATATGGCCTTTATTATGTTCAGGAAAGGTCCCTCTATGCCTACTTTCTGCAGGGTTTTTATCATAAATGGGGGTTGAATTTTGTCAAGCTTTCTCTTCATCTATTGAGATGATCATATGGTTTTTCTCCTTCAATTTGTTAATATGGTGTATCACATTGATTGATCTGCGTATATTGAAGAATCATTGCATTACTGGAATAAACCCCACTTGATCATGGTGTATGATCCTTTTAATGTGCTGTTGGATTCTGTTTGCTAGAATTTTGTTGAGGATTTTTGCATCCATGTTCATCAGTGATATTGGCCTGTAGTTTTCTTTCTTTGTGACATCCTTGTCTGGTTTTGGTATCAGGGTGACGGTGGCCTCGTAGAATGAGTTTGGGAGTGTTCCTCCCTATGCTATATTTTGGAAGAGTTTGAGAAGAATAGGTGTTAGCTCTTCTCTAAATGTTTGATAGAATTCGCCTGTGAAGCCATCTGCACCTGGGCTTTTGTTTATTGGAAGATTTTTAATCACAGTTTCAATTTCAGTGCTTGTGATTGGTCTGTTCATATTTTCTATTTCTTCCTATTTCAGCCTTGGCAGGTTGTGCATTTCTAAGAATTTGTCCATTTCTTCCAGGTTGTCTATTTTATTGGCATAGAGTTGCTTGTGGTAATCTCTCATGATATTTTGTATTTCTGCAGTGTCATTTGTTACTTCTCCTTTTTCATTTCTAATTCTATTGATTTGAGTCTTCTCCCTTTTTTCTTGATGAGTCTGGCTAATGGTTTATCAATTTTGTTTATCTTCTCAAAGAACCAGCTTTTAGTTTTATTGATCTTTGCTATCATATCCTTCATTTCTTTTTCATTTATTTCTGATCTGATTTTCATGGTTTCTTTCCTTCTGCTAACTTGGGTTTTTTGTTCTTCTTTCTCTAATTGCTTTAGGTGAAAGGTTAGGTTGTTTATTCGAGATGTTTCCTGTTTCTTAAGGTAGGATTGTATTGCTCTAAACTTCCTTCTTAGAACTGCTTTTGCTGCATCCCATAGGTTTTGGGTCATCGTGTCTCCATTGTCATTTGTTTCTAGGTATTTTTTGATATCCTCTGATTTCTTCAGTGATCACTTCGTTATTAAGTAGTGTATTGTTTAGCCTCCATGTGTTTGTATTTTTTCAGATCTTTTCCTGTAATTGACATCTAGTCTCATAGCATTGTGGTCAGAAAAGATATTTGATACGATTTCAATTTTCTTAAATTTACCAAGGCTTGATTTGTGACCCAAGATATGATCTATCCTGGAGAATGTTCCATGAGCACTTGAGAAAAATGTGTATTCTGTTGCTTTTGGATGGAATGTCCTATAAATATCAATTAAGTCCATCTTTTTTAATGTATCATTTAAAGCTTGTGTTTCCTTATTTATTTTCATTTTGGATGATCTGTCCATTGGTGAAAGTGGGGTGTTAAAGTCCTGTACTATGAAAGTGTTACTGTCAATTTCCTCTTTTATGGCTGTTAGTATTTGCCTTATGTATTGAGGTGCTCCTATGTTGGGTGCATAAATATTTACAATTGTTATTTCTTCTTCTTGGATCGATTCCTTGATCATTATGTAGCGTCCTTCTTTGTCTCTTCTCATAGTCTTTATTTTAAAGTCTATTTTGTCTGATAGGAGAATTGCTACTCCAGCTTTCTTTTGGTTTTCATTTGCATGGAATATCTTTTTCCATACCTTCACTTTCAGTCTGTATGTTTCCCTAGGTCTGAAGTGGGTCTCTTGTAGACAGCATATATATGGGTCTTGTTTTTCTATCCATTCAGCCAGTCCATGTCTTTTGGTGGGAGCATTTAGTCCATTTACATTTAAGGTAATTATCGATATGTATGTTCCTATTCCCATTTTCTTAATTGTTTTGGGTTCGTTATTGTAGGTCTTTTCCTTCTCTTGTGCTTCTTGCCTAGAGAAGTTCCTTTAGCATTTGTTGTAAAGCTGGTTTGGTGGTGCTGAACTCTCTCAGCTTTTGCTTGTCTGTAAAGGTTTTAATTTCTCCATCAAATCTGAATGAGATTCTTGCTGCGTAGAGTAATCTTGGTTGTAGGTACTTCTCCTTCATCACTTTAAATATGTCCTGCCAGTCCCTTCTGGCTTGCAGAGTTTCTGCTGAAAGATCAGCTGTTAACCTTATGGGGATTCCCTTGTGTGTTATTTGTTGTTTTTCCCTTGCTGCTCTTAATATGTTTTCTTTGTATTTAATTTTTGACAGTTTGACTACTATGTGTCTTGGCGTGTTTCTCCTTGGATTTATCCTGTATGGGACTCTCTGTGCTTCCTGGACTTGATTAACTATTTCCTTTCCCATATTAGGGAAGTTTTCAACTATAATCTCTTCAAATATTTTCTCAGTCCCTATCTTTTTCTCTTCTTTTTCTTGGACCCCTATAGTTCGAATGTTGGTGTGTTTAATGTTGTCCCAGAGGTCTCTGAGACTGTCCTCAGTTCTTTTCATTCTTTTTTCTTTATTCTGCTCTGCAGACGTTATTTCCACTGTTTTATATTCCAGGTCACTTATCCGTTCTTCTGCCTCAGTTATTCTGCTATTGATCCTTTCTAGAGTATTTTTAATTTCATTTATTGTGTTGTTCATCATTGCTTGTTTCCTCATTAGTTCTTCTAGGTCCTTGTTAAATGTTTCTTGCATTTTGTCCATTCTATTTCCAAGATTTTGGATCATCTTTACTCTCATTATTCTGAATTCTTTTTCAGGTAGACCACCTATTTCCTCCTCATTTGTTAGGTCCGGTGGGTTTTTATCTAACTCTTTCATCTGCTGTGTGTTTTTTTGTCTTCTCATTTTGATTATCTTACTGTGTTTGGGGTCTGCTTTTTGCAGGCTGCAGGTTCATAGTTCCCATTGTTTTTGGTGTCTGTCTCCTGTGGTTAAAGTTGGTTCAGTGGGTTTTGTAGGCTTCCTGGTGGAGGGGACTAGTGCCTGTGTTCTGGTGGGTAAGGCGGATCTTGCCTTTCTGGTGGGCACGTCCACGTCTGGTGGTGTGTTTTGGGATGTCTGTGGCCTTATTATGGTTTTAGGCAGCCTGTCTGCTAATGGGTGGAGTTGTGTTCCTGTCTTGCTAGTTGTTTGTCATAGGGTGTCCAGCACTGTAGCTTGTTGGTCATTGAGTGAAGCTGGGTTTTGCTGTTGAGATGGAGCTCTCTGGGAGATTTTCGCCATTTGATATTACATGGAGCTGGGAGGTCTCTTGTGGACCAGTGTCCTGAATTTGGGTCTCCCTCCTCAAAGGCACAGCACTGACTCCTGGCTGCAGCACAAACAGCCTTCCATCCACATGGCTCAGACCAGGTATGTGGAGAGTTTCTTGCCTTTGGGGAGTGTTCAGTGGGTGTTCTGTAGGAGTTGTTCCACATGTAGATGTATATCTGATGTATTTGTGGGGAAGAAGGTGATCTCCGTGTCTTATTCTTCTGCCATCTTCCCCCTCTCCTGAACTACTTTTAAAGGCAAATGCTCGGGGTGTGAAGAGAGGCAACCGTCAAGAAAGAAACACTTGAAGAAATGGCTTCCAAAAGAAGATCCACAAGACTTAAAAGGAAATACAACTCAGTCACCTAGTGGAAAGGCTGTAATGTGTGCGAGGGCTATCCTTTGTTGTGCATGACACTCAGGTCCAGCGCGGTGATGCCTCTGCCTCAGACGAGCGCTGACAACTGACTCGCGGTGTGTACACTGTCCCCACGGCCCCCAGGAACTTCCTCCTCCTGGCTCCCCACCCCCATAGGCCCCGCCCACGAGCCAAGCATAAGTTTTAAATTGCCTATTGTTCTGAATAATGTGATAAAATCTCACATTGACCCGCTCCATCCCACCTAGGATCCCCAACCATCAACATCCTCTGCTCCTGGCATCCAAAAATCCACTTCTTCATGGCTCAATGATCCAGGACCACCTGAAGCAGATGATCTTCCTTCTGACAAATCATCAGAATGTCAATAGCAGCTAGCACTATGTCACAATGCCAAGGTCATTCATTTTATGTCATCAGATAGGCATTTTATCAACTCACATTGTCACAAGAAGAAAAAAGGTGAGTACAGTACAAAAAGATATTTTGAGAGAAAGAGACCACATTGACATAAATTTTATTACAGTATATTGTTACAATTGTTCTATTTTATTATTAGTTATCATTGTTAATCCCTTGCTGTGCCTAACTTATGTATATATTAATATATAGGGAAAAACATAGTATATGTGTATAGCACAGGTCACCAACCCCGTTCACAGACCTCTACTGGTCCACAACCTTTTAGGAACTGAGCCACACAGCAGGAGGTGAGTGGCAGGCGAGCCAGCAAAGCTTCATCTGCTAGTCCCCATCACTCACATTACTGCCTGAACCATTGCTCACATTACCGCTCACACCCCCCCTCCACCGTCCATGGAAAAACTGTCTTCCACAAAACCGGTCCCTGGTGCCAAAAAGGTAGGGACCGCTGATGTATAGGGTTCCATACTATCCAAGGTTTCAGGCATCCACTGGGGGTCTTGGAATGTATCCCCTGCAGATAAGTGATATTTTCTATTTGCATACGCAATCCTACGATCAATTCCCAACAAACTAGGAGGAGTTTTAGCACTACTACTCTCAATCCTTGTTCTAATATTCATCCCAATACTACACACATCTAAACAACGAAGCATAATATTCCGACCCTTCAGCCAACTCTTATTCTGAGTACTAGTCGCAGATCTCCTAACTCTAACATGAATTGGAGGCCAACCCGTAGAACACCCATACATAATTGTAGGCCAAATAGCATCCATCTTATATTTTCTCTTAATCCTAGTGTTAATACCAGTAACTAGTCTTATCGAAAATAAACTCCTAAAGTGAAGAGTCTTTGTAGTATAACAAAATACCCTGGCCTTGTAAACGGGAAAAGGAGAAACCCACACTGCTAAACTGCTACCACCATTCCCATTACTACCAGTAACTTAAAAACACTACTAATTTACTCTCTACAAACAAAGGTTTTTTTCTGAAATAGAACTATTTCTTTCTATATGTATAGTGTATAAAGGGTTAATTAAGTATAAGTAATAACAAGTAAAGTCTTATTAATATGAGTATACTGTTGATGACAGAAATTATAATTTGAAAGGTTAGTAATTTATAGGATAATGAAAGTTTTCATCTTCAAATGTCATTTACTGTTTTATTAGGGAAAAATAAAGATTGTTTAAAAAATAGATAGACACCCTCTAAATTCATATACTTTAAATACATAGATGTAATTAAAGCAGAGAAACTGCACTGTTTGGAATAATACTGTATTTGTATTTGGTTCTCTACCACAAGCCTAAGGGAAATCATTGCTCGAATTGTAGTTTAAGCATCGGTTTGCAGTACAGGTCATATCCTCAGGCCTTTTAGGCTTGAAGATTCAATAATGTAGGCTCTCTTTTCTTACTAATGGAAGAAAATTTGTAAAAAGTGAGATCAAAAAGCCAGCACTGCAAGCATATTTTGTTTAATGGAAAACATTTCACATCTTCAAACACATTCTTCAAGCTAGATGCTTGTTTTGACAAAGAAGATATTGGTGCTTGTGTGCCAAGCTACAAATAGGTAATTTGCTCTGACTGAATTCCAATAATGTATTAAATGGACTGTCAAATATTAATAAAATTAGATATAACAGAATAAATTAAAATTATCCCAATAGTCAAATAATCTCAAGATAATTTTTGTCACTTCATTTTGTGTTAATATATCATTCAATAATAGGTCATTATCGGCAAAGATTGATCACTCTGGTATTGATGTTCACCAAACAAGGCATGACTATTGAAATAGATGTAAGGGCAGTTACAAAATGGTGTATCATCTATTTTTAATAGATGAAACTGTATATCCTAAATGGATTTGAATAAATGCCTCTACAGACATGTATGTGTGATAAAGGAAGCAAAATACAGAGAAAAACAATGTGAAGTCAACAAGTCAATCCATATCGTCATCCAAAGATAATGAATTTGATGCTATTGCTGCTGCGCTTAATACTCTGTCATTAGTTCTCTTCTAACTGTTTTATTTTATTAGACTTTATTCTTCAATTCGTTAATTCTTTAGCAAGAAAATAAAAACTTCTAAGGTTGGAGTAGGATGGAGTACTTCAGCTGCTTTTGTATCTTTCAGAATGCTCAGTAGCATATGATGAATGCAGGAGGTGCTGAATAAATACTTGATGTTTGAATGAGTGGCAGTCAATTTCAGGAAAATCACATGAACAAATCATTTCGACATGCTGTACAAAAAACATTTCAGTATTCTAAGTAAACTTCATTTAGAACCTAATAGAGGACTCATGGATATGCTTGATTTAAACATGATTTCACATTTGTATTATGCTACATCTAAAGAGCACACTAAGAAGCTTTACATGATGCCAGGTCACTGGGAATGCTTTCAGAACTTTGTTCTCAAGGACTAGAGAGCAACAGTACTTCAGAGTGAGGTTTTAAACAACTTGATATTCTATGCATATCAATTTACAATAGGCATCTTTACACAAATAAGTTCACAGCATACATGCCAATGAGATGAATGATTGAACAGTTCAAATGCTGAGTGAGTTGCTCTGATTCTGAACTGAACCACATGACGGTTCACACTTGAAATGGATTTTTGACCATGTTTCTGTTAAATAGGGAGTGAGTTTGCAACCAGAATTACATAAAAGAGCAGAGTTTAAAACTAGCTTCCAGGTGAGCAGTAGGCAGAATAGAGTGCCCACATTAGAAAGAAAGAAAATAGTATTAACAAAATCATTGCTGGTGCAAAAACAGAAATCAGCAGGTAAAGAGCTTTTGAGAAAAGCAACATCAAGCAAACCTGATTAAGCGTTGTCACCATTTCCCTAGAGAGAAGGGACAGTAAACAAATATCATAACCTCCTGCAAGTGTAATTTTTCTCAAAATGTGGGCTAAACACACCATGCAGCAGAATCACTGACTCTGTGTGTGTGTGTGTGTGTGTGTGTGTGTGTGTTAAAATATGCAGATTCTCGGGCCCTTCCTTGGATATAATGAACCATAAATGCAGAGTGTGCAGCTCATGAGTAAGTAACTCATAAACACACTATAGATTGAAAACACTATGCATTGCTCTTAAATAGCACCATAATCATTATACAAAATTCCTCTCTGGAATGAGTTCAGTCAATTGCAGTGAACTAGAGTGTCTAAAGAAACAGATATTAAGAAAGTAGGAAGGCCAGCTAAGCAGTAGACCTTAAATAATAATGTCTGATTTCAGAGTTCCAGAAAACCTAAACTTATAAATTACAATTAGGGCTCTGTGTCTGGATCCTGAATTTAAAAGAGAGGGGCTTGGGAGAGGCACTCAACAGAAATAAGAAAACAAAACCTTAGCACGTAATTATTTGAAGAATTACAAAAAATTTAGAAACATGTTACACATCTCACCAGTAACTGAAATTATAACATTAATTCAAATAATAGAGAAACAACTGAATTCATTATTTTAGGTAATATTTTAAGAAGCACAGGTTCCAGGCATTATTGTGATCCCCAGGGGAAGATTCCAGAAAAATAGATAAGAAAGCAAATAGTTACACTGCCTGTGCTCCAGGTTACCTTAGAGAGGCAAGCCCAAACTGGAGAGCAGAGCAAACTTTCTTATGGAAGCAGAGATTTAAGCAGATCTGAAGACTGAGCTATCTAGGACAATGATGTAAGAAATAGGCTTCAGGCAGAGGAAACAGCAATATTTACTAGTGATTCAGAGCACAGTAGCTCTAGAATAAGAATTTCATGGTTTGGATTCCTATTCCCTCACTTACTAGATTTGTGACCTTGGGCAAATCACTTCAGATCTTTAAACTTCAGTTTCTTCATCCTAAAAATGGGAATAATAATAATATTATGTCATGAAGATATTGCTAGAATCAAATAAGAAAACGCAATTAAAGTTCTTCGCATAGCAATGTGCACACACTAAGTGCTGAAACATGCTAGCCATCATAGTCTCTGTTATTGGTACCACAGTAGGTAGAAAGGAAAAAAAAGAAGGAACAGAAGTCCCTGAAGTCTCTTTTAGAAACCAGAGAAGTCTCTAGAAAGATTCTTGTCAGTGAACCAGACAAGTATTTTGAGGATTTCTAAAAATATTCCACCCCATCTGCTAATCCTTATTAAATACACTAGAGATGAATTATGGAGAAATTCATCAGATTAGTGTCTCATTTTTGAACTATGTTTTCAAAACAGCAAATAGGCATAGGAAAAGCTCAGAACTTGTGCCTCACTTAAGCCAAGTTTTGATGTGGATGGGCAGCTTCAATTGGCAAAATTAAAAGATTTTTGTTGGTAGTATGAGGCCAATGTACAGATATTCATGATATGTAATTAAACAAAACATTTGTCTCTAGATATACTTCCTTAGAAACTTCAATAATTGACAAATTAATATTTGTCCACAAACAAAAATGATGTAGCTAACAAAATTTGTATTTTTCCAAATACATTTTGATGAAAATGAAAATTATGACTATTTTCTATACACAAAGTATTTTCCCCCTTTTTGCTCTTACTTTGATGCTGTTATTCTCTTGTTTCTTTATGTTATTGCTGTGGATATTTTATTGAATTGAAAAACTTCAATGCCAATATAAAACTCAGTGTTTTAAGAAATCATTGAAGATAGAGTCACCACTGGAAAATGAAATCTCAGTTTACTCCTCCAAACTTATAGCAGTTGCTTTTGTTACCTATAGCATCACTGATTCTATATATTATTTTTCACTTTTGATTTTTTTTCTTTTTATTTTACTTCACCAATGAGTTTGTCTATATAATACTCATAAAGTCTAAAAGCTATTTATCTCATAGTTTCTTCTATGAACTCACACTATTTGGAATACTACTGAAAAGTTTCTTAAATACTACTATAGTAACATTTATCAATACCTTATTATGTGCTAAGCATTACTCTGTTTTATAGATATTAACTCATTTAATTCTCACAACCATCCAATGTTATAGATACTATTTTGTTTTTCCATTTTACAAGTGGATAAACTGAGATTCTGGAAGGTTTCAGTAACTTACCATGTCACATAGCTAGTAAGTGGCAGAGAGAGCATGGAAAAAAGAAAGTCTGGCTTCACAGTCTAGATCTTTAACCAACACACTAATTTGCTGCTCTGTGTAACAGATTAAATGCACGTGCACACACACGCACACGGTTTCTACTGTGTATTTTATTTTGAAGACAATGAAATTATATTAGGTACACTGTGTAGGGAAATTGGAAAAGAACTGAAAATGTGACCTACAGTTTTATTGAGTTTTTTTCCTTTTTTATAAAATAAAATTTGGGTATACTGAATGAAAATCACTATATTAGGGCTTTAAATTGAATAAAGAATGCCCGCAGATTGGGTAGTCAAAGGATCTGGGTCTCTGTCCCTGAGTGAATTAGTGTGTAAAGTGCAGTGGACGTAAGACAGTTATAAGCAGCACATTAGATGGCCAAAAGCAATATAAGTGGATCTACAAAATATTTTGATTGTGGTGAAAAATTTAGTAGTCAGAATGAGATATTTAACATAACGATTACATGAAATTAAAAACACATGCATCCAATGCTAAATAAACTTTTAATAAGAATACCTATGAATAGAAATAAACAATTAATCCATGAAAAGGCTGCTGTTTAGGAAAATGGATTTGGGATAAAAGCAGTACATAAGAAAATATATAAACCAGGTGAGGATCTTGCATAGCTCAAAGATGGTAATGTGCCATGAGTTAAGGCATATTATTAACTCAACTCACATCATCTGAAATACAAAGAAAATACAGAATGAAGGGAAGAAAGAATAAAGGAAAGAAAGAAGGAAGAAAGGAAAGAAAGAAGGAAGAAAGGGGGAAGGGAGGAAGAAAAAGAGAAAGATAGATAGGATGAACAAACCTTAATTACTTGAAAAAACAGATTTTTTCAAAATAATGGAGATAACTTGCTTAACAATTTTATGTAGAAATTTTCATTCAAATTCGAACAAATTCATTGGATATCATAGTTTGAATATGGTGGCAAATCTGAAGATTTTTCAGTAGCTTCAATTTGAGATTCCGAAATAGCAATGCTACTAATGGCAGCAGCAACTGCAATAAAGTAAAGTGCCTGCCATTTATTGCTTGACAGCTGCAGTGGCAATGTTTCGCTTCATCAGGCCAGATCTCTGGTAGAGTACTGGGCATTTCTCCTGAAACTTGCCTCTAATCTTTGAATCTATTTTTCTCAATGATTGTATAAGCCACTTAATACCTTTTATTAAAGGGCTTTTCTGTTTAAACCAGAGGAAATTTTGTTTGCAACTAAGAAAATAGACATTAAAACCAAAAAATGTTCCCCAAAGAGAAGTGTCACAGGCAACAGTCTTTTAAAGGAATGGGGATTTGGACCAGTGGTTTGACTGGTTGAATTTCATTGTAGCAAGAACCTATGTAGTTTTAAAGGATGGTAATCTAACAACACGGGGCATATGTCTTATCACCTCTGGTCACCTCAAATAAAGTGATTCTTGAGGATAATATTTTTGGTGACCAAATTCCATCTGTTTTAGTACCATAAAAGCATGACAAATATAAGAAATATAGGAAGGATAGCCTGTGTCTAACTGCACTGCAGAATTTAAAGAAACAAAATTAGCTTCTCAAAGTTTAAATTATCTGCTCAAGTCATATTTAGATGATCAGAGAGTCTCCATGCTGTATCTCACGTCCTCTTAACGGTGAAAAGGATGACAGAACTGCACATCAAAAACAAGTATTATCCCACAGAATTCCTGAACTGCTAAAATGATTGACTTTATTGCCTTGTCTTATGAGAAAATGAGGCCACTGACTGGAAAAAAAGAGTGAAACCCTGAGCATTGGAATGTGGATATGTAGGAGAATACAGATGATTCAAAATATTCTCAACTTCTAAATCTTATTGAGTCTCTCCTGCTACCATTAAGCTGTCCCACACTTCACTGAAGCTGTTCCTTCATGTCTTCAATACCTTATCTAAGATCATTAACTGATAGAAGGAAGTACTTGTCTTCCTGCTCAAACTTATTACTCCATTTGAACTCAAGATCCCAACATCCTCTTGGCAGCCAACTACCTGGTCAATACTGGAGACAAGAAGCTCCTTGAATATGAGTCTCACAAGATTCTGTAACTTAAATCTTCAAAAGCATAGGAAATATGTGTGAAAATGGATTCTATGTGTTCCTTACAGAGAAACGAGAAACAATTTCATTCAAGCTGGTATAAATGCATGATTAGAGATTCTGGATCCAGTGTCATTCTCCAGGTAGCTATCACAAGTGTTAAATGCTTCTTCAATTAGTTGACCAAAATCTGGACTGAAAGGTGGGCTAAGTTTTTAAATAAAGTTCAGATACTGGGAATTCCTTGTTTTAATGTAGAAGAAGGGATTAAATGACCTACTGAAATAGGAATGTTAAAGTGGATTTATTTTCCAAGACCTATGAAACTATCCACTAATTACATCTTCAGAAAGGACCCAGAAGACAATTTCATTACCATAATGATGAGAAATAAATTGATGAGGACAGTGCCACTTTTATAAATAAAATCTCTAAAATTTCTGTTCTCTATACTTGAGAACACAGAGGTTGAAGATGCAGTGAAATGATTTCTTGATTTCTTTAGGGTTCAGGTATGGCAGAGGCCAAGTAGTAGCACTTTACCACTAGAAGGAAAGTGGGAACAGATTTCATAATAGGCAGCAGATGTGAATGGAAAAAGTCTAGTACGATGGCATTTAGCGACTGAAATAATGGGCCATTTGATCTGTACCACTAATGATATGAAGGTCTGAGAAATACAAATCAAAATTTAGTGACCTAGTTAGTCATGGTCTCTCACGAATTCCTAGACCTGATTTGGTCTACTTACCCTATAACCCCTAAATAAGAAGAGAAAGTTGACTGTTCTTAAGAAGGACTGTGCAATAGTAACATACGTTAACATTATACATTTTCCTTCTCAGTTTATCTGAGACGAATCTCTGGCCATTTCTAGATAAGTGGGGGGGGGGTGCTACCGCCCAGATTATAAAATGTAGATTTCTGGATCTAAATTTAGATTTACAAACTAGGGTATAGAATATAGATTCCACAAATTATAGAAAACTGCCTCTGAGCTAACACTAATCCAAGTGAATCCGGAATACCAAGAAACCCTGATCTGAGTGGAGGCTATGATGGTAATGTGATGAATGAGATTTTGTCCTGAGCCCATATTACAACTGGCACATTCAATTCTTTGATTATTTCACCAGGTTACTGGTGTATATTTGGAAGACTTTCTCTTCAACTGGAAGAAATGTCTCTTTGTCTCTGAGGCTCATGCAGTAAAACTGTAGTAATGACCAAACTAAAGCATCTCCCTCCTGCCAAAAGAGTAAACACACACCTTTAGTGGATCCATGGGGGGAATGCAGCAATTAGTGTCACCATAAAAAATAAAGGAATAAAGAGTGGGGATTACCAACATGCCGATTTAAATTACCTGTTTAATCTGTATAGAAGACAAACTAATCCTGGCAAACAACAATATATTTAATCAAGTGGTGATTACAAATACAGCCAATAAGTTCTCTCCACTGAAGAAAATCAACAAAGACTCTCAGAATGATTACAGTAATAATCTAGCAAGTGACAATGAACATTTTTTTTAGCATCTCAATCAATAGAGACCAACAGAAAACATTTGTTGCCCTCTTCTCAGGAACAACTATGTACTTTTACCGTCTCAATTCAGCATTCTCTTAAATTTCCAACTCTACAGCATAATTTAGTGTCAGGAACCCTGATCATCTCCACATCCTGTGAGACACCATGCTGGACAACTACATGAATGGCATCAAATTGAAAGTACTTGATGAAATGGGATTATCATGTCCCCCAGACACCTTTGGAAGAACCAAGAAATAAAACCCTTCGAAATACAGTAATCACATTTCTTAGTGATATTTCTGATAGTCTGGGACAGGTTGGGACATTCCCTCCAAAGTGTTTGTTGCACTTTGCAACTCATATCATGTTAATCAAGTGCTCTGAGGAAAAAGTCCAAGAGTCTAAGACTATTTCAAAACAATTAAAATTTGGTCTATTTCAGCTCAGAATTAAGATTCTGTACCTTTGCAAATTAAAGTGTTAATACTTTTGGTTTTTCAGTTAGAATGAGCTTATTCTTTCTAGGGATAAAATATACATTTGCATATATTAAAAGAGCTTTATGATTTAATTCTTGATAAAGTATGCTTAGTGCAAAATTATTTTAAAGTAAAAATTTTTTAAATATGTTTATAGAAGAGCATCATAAATGCACACTCTTTTGTAAGCAGTTAATGAAACATTTAAAGTAACTGCTTCAATGGGATTTTTAATTTTCATCCTATGTTGATATATCACCCTCCATCTATCCATCTATCTAGCAGATATATACTTTTAGACACCCTAAAATAATAAAACAGAAGAACAACAGGAGAGAACAACAGAAGCATTGTCATGTAAATAATCTAAATGCTTTTTTCTATAAAGAAAAACTACTAAATGTACATCAATTTTTTAAAACAAGGCACTGCATAGAAAGACAAAATCACTAGAAAACTGAGGAGCTCAATGAATTTTATTCCTTTTCTAAGTTTGAGTTTAATAAAGCACGGCTTGTATATCCATTATTTTATCCACTTTGCAATTTGACTATTAGAGTTCTTTATGTGATTAAAGTATTCACATTTCCGTGAGATGTTACGGAAAAACCTGAATGAATCTTTTGGCCAACGCAGTATTTTCCTATCACTTTCCCCTTCTCACACTGTTCTTTTACCTTTTTGTCTTTTTTAATACATCTTTATTGCAGTATAATTGCTTCACAATACTGTGTTAGTTTCTCTTGTACAACAAAGTGAATCAGCCATATGCATACATATCCCCTCCCTCTTAAGCCTCCCTCCCACCATCCCTAACCTACCCCTCTAGATCGTCGCAAAGCATCAAGCTGATCTCCCTGTGCTATATTGCTGCTTCCCACTAGCTATCTATTTTACATTTGGTAGTGTATATATATTTCGATGCTACTCTCACTTTGCCCCAGCTTCCCCCTCCCCCCACCCTGTGTCCTCAAGTCCATTTGTAAATTACTTTTTTTTCCTCAGTTTCCCCCTTCATATGTGTTTATATTTCTTGACCATGATAATCCCCGCAATAACTCTGTAATTCTTTCCTTGTCAACCTAAGTACTTATGCTGCATTTTACAAGCCCCATAAATTCCAACTAATTACAGTATTTAGCTTTTCTTAAAACTTCATCTTTTGACTTGACTATTAAATTACATGCAAAAATAATATCATTTGAATTCAGGCAACTCGCAAAAGCAAGATGCTAGACTCCATAATGATTTAATAGCTGGAAAAATGTCTTAAATGCTGTATAAACATCCATAAATTAATCATTTACTCACTATCCTCAGCACGAAATCATTATTTCCTTTTATAGACTGAGCCAGGGTTACCTAATCAGTTTCAGTTTCTAGCTTAATGCACGATTCTCATCTTGAAAAAATTACTATTTTTTTCCTTCTTGTACTTGAATATAATTTTGAATCTGGACAGTTCATATATCACATTCTTGTCACAAATATAAATCAATCAGAAGATGACAAAAAATTATAAAGTTGAGATAAATCAATTAAGAAACAAATGCATTTCTCAAAAAACACTCCTTAGAGGAGAATAAAACTAATGTTGGAATCTGCTGAAAGAAGTTTTATATAAAAACCGCATATGGTACAGATAACTTTCTTCAATTTAATGCTGAAGAAAAATTCAGACATTAAAACCAACTACTACAGCCCACTTTCTATAATGATGGTACTTGATAAATGTCCAGCATAGTGGCATTGAATCTAAGAGCTTTTAGGAGCTACTTGAAGTTAATAATTTTTGTGGAAATTGAGACTTAGTTGGTCTGAAATGTCAGATACTGCGAAAATCTCCCTTCTTATTTTGATTTTTTTTGGGGTAGTTTTGTGGTGATTTTACACTATGTGTACTCTGAGAACTTGGGGAAAAGAAGCAGCAACCAAAAGTTTCTGCTCTGAATACAAATGTTTGTTTTACATGATAGCCATGCCTTGAACAGCTGGATAAAAATTATTCTTTCTTGATATTTAAGGTATTTATAGTTGAAAAAAAAAAACACACTTTGCAGTCCTAACAGGCCAGCAAGTCAAAGACAACTAGACCAAACATTTATTAATAACATCATTTAAAAAATAAACGGTCATTTCTTACATCTAGTTCATCAGAGAAATACCTTACAAAGAAAGTTATGCAAGCTTAGAAAACGTCCTCCCAAAGGGATACAACTCTTAATGATTGTTCAATATGCTTTCAATATGTTAATGAAAGATTCACAGGTAGAACCAAGTAAGCTTGAAAGACGTTGCATATGAAGCCTGAAATCAAATGTTTAATGCCAGTATTTTTCTGATGTGGGAAGGCAGTTCACATTCACAGAGCACTTGTGGCATCTAGACACTGCGATGGAAAATCCACATACACTAGTATTGCCAGAAGCTGAGTCTATACTGAAGGAAAACCTAACTTTCACTATTTTTGTCTAGCTCTTTTTAGCACTTTTATTAGTTCAACCTTAGGTTAGGGAGTAAATGGAGAAAATATAAAGGATTCACTGAGGACAGTGGTGTATACGTGTACTGTGTTTTTTCTCATGGAATAAAAAAATGCTATTGGCATGTATTCAACATGGATGAGAACATCTAGAGTGCTTAGAATGATTCTTAGTGAATTACGCACATACCTGTATATTATCTGGGCCACTTTTGAATGTTTTCTTCAGTTTTATCACTCAAAAATAGCTATGAACTCAATGGCATGTGTTTTCTTTTTCTTATTCTCAAGAGATAACCACGTCATTTACCTGACACATCCAATAATTCAAATTATTTTGGCCAAAACTTGATTACCAACAGCATTCTCTTGTCAACCAGATCATTCCACCACCTACAAACTTATACTAACATTATATGAATTAAGTCTGATTCGATTCAGTCAAACACATCCTATTGCATTGTGAGCTCTACCGGCAAAGATGTCCTCACCCACCAAAGCCCACCTGAGGTAATTATGAGGTAACAAGCTTATGCCCTTGGACTGAGAGTTTTGGCCAAAAAATAGAAGGAAAGTTACATTTAATGCCTCTTTCCGCCCATGTACTTGTTGACAAAAACAAGTTATTAGTTACTCATAGGCTTTGAAAGACTCTTGCCACATAATGAGTTATTAATTCAGCCATAGTTTATCTTTGGTTTTTATTTTAACAGAAAATAATTCTTCTATATTGTTTACTTAAAATTAAATATTTGAGGGGAAAATTTAGGGGAATTAGTAGTTCAAGCAGAACTATTTTCCCTACTCCTTAATAATTACTCCCTAATATTTCCAAGATCTTCATATGGCATATAGATGTATCTTCACATGTATGGTGGTTGTACAATGGTTCATAGTTACTTTAATTTTGATAAGTGGATTTATCAAAAAATTATCTCATGCATTTTTATTATAATAATAATAGAAATAATAAGAAAACCCTATTTCAATCTGCAAAGAAAATTCAGATGTGGTGCCAAACAAACAAACCAACCTGCCAGATTACCTGCTAAATTAATGAACTAAACAAAAACACCTGAAGTAAAACAACAAAAATGTAGATCTGAGCTGTAATTATTGCACTGTGTGAAGCTGTAATTATTGCACTGTGGGATAAAAAATTTTGCCACAAATGGATTTGAGCCAGAAATGTATTTTTTAAATGAAAAAATTCAATTAAAGCCTATCTTTTTTTTTTTTTTCTGTCCATGGATGTGTCTGCTAAGAAAGCCTTAGCTTTTATTTGCTTAAAGCTAAGATAAAGCATTTCAAGATGTATTTTACTTTAAGTCCTAACCCTCTGGATAATGAGAAGTCATCTCTCATGTCTCAGGCAACGTTGCCCTGAGCTGTGGAGATGACTGACAGTGCTCGGCCTAAGGTACACGATTTGGTTAGACATCACACTTACCTGCTTGATTTGTGGTTACATTTACAGACACATACTGCCGGGCTCCTGGGCTCAAGTCGGACACTCCATTCACTGCCTCAATCTCAAAGGTATAGTTTGTGTGAGCAAGCAGATCCACCATCATGACAGAGGTGTTTTTCAGGCCGATTTGCTGGGGGAGGTACCTGACATGACCGCCACACTCGTCACACACACCTGCATGTGAGTTGCACTTCTTGCATGCAATATAATATGACACATCTTTCCTTCCACCAGTGTCAGCAGGAGGAATCCATTCCAGAAAGACACTAGTTTCATTAACATTTGAGATGGCATTCCGAGGAGCTGAGGGGGGTCCTGGTTTGCAAAGTAAAGTGAAAAAAACAAATTTTGAGATGATAAAATTAAGCATTGTTTACTACACAAATGTCTGGTCTGAAGGAAAAAAAATGGATTTGCAATCAATCTGTTAAGCAGGGAGAATGCAAGAGTCATCAATTTGTAATAATCTTTGAAAAATCTTGTTATACCTTTGTAGAAACAATAGTGGGGTTGGTATACTATAGAAATGACTTATCTTGGCAAAGTTGCAAATGCAAATAAAGATGTTTTGCTTAGTGTATACGTAAAGAATTATGGAGTAAAAATATTTATGCAAAAAATGTTAGATAAAATTATGTATTCAAATAGTGGCAAGTTCTTTGGCAAGTCCAAGGACAAATTCTCCTTGGGGATTGAACAGATTACTTCCTCAGTGATACTCATCCCTGAAACCTAGGAAGTAAACATGAAGGATTTACTAAGCAATGAGCACAGGTAGAAATAGGATTTATTAGTGTGGCTCTTGACTACAAATTCCACAAAAAGTAGAAAAAGTAGCCTTAGTTTATCTCAAAATAAATTGCATAGCTACTGATAAACCATCAACAGAATTTGGAACCTCCCTCATATGTCAAGAAAGAACTAGGATTTAAGTAGGTGATCAACATTGCAATCTGTAATAAGAGTTTGCTTACTTTGATATTGTTTTAATATTGTGTTTCTGCAAAATTGTGAATTTTACTTAATTGGAAACCTAAAATTTATTTTAAAAATAATTCTCAAAAACACAATAAGAGGAAGAATGAACATGTTCTGACCTTGAAAGATCAGCAGAATAAATTTATATATAAATAACAAATAATATTCATGTGTATATTACTTTATTTCTGAAATAATAGTTAGCAGACTAAAGAGAATTAAACTTGTTTACATATCAATTGTAACAAATGCATTACTCTGGTGGGGGACGTTGATAACGAGACAAGCTATGAATGTTTGCGGACAGGGGATACATGGGAAATCTCTATACCTTCCTCTCAATTTTGTTGTGAACCTAAAACTGCTCTAAAAAATAGAGTCTTTAAAAGAATTCATTGCATCATGTCTGACTCTATAGTAGATTTTTAGATACTCAGAGTTACAACTTCAGTCAGCTGTTAATATTATATGATCAGATGTTCTCAAAGAGAAAATACATTTATATTTGTTTCAGACATAGTAAAGATTTCCCAACAGGGAATAAAATGGACTGTGATGGTAGCTGAATGGTTCATAAGCATAAATTAAGCTACTTAGGATGACATAGCTTAGTTATCTTAATATGTGCTGTCTGTTCTAAATATAGAAATTAATGTTAATTTCTACCTAACACTTATTAAGCCATGACTACTGAGGACTAAATTTAAAAGTAATAAGAAAGCTACGTACCATTTATAAAATGTCACTTAAAATTAAAGAACCCCATAACGTAAAAGCTGCCAGTTTTGACAAAACAATCTCCACTTTAGTTATATTTGTGGTTGAACCCTGTGAATTTTTCCATACAACCTCACACACTTCAATATAAAACAGTCACTTTTAAGTTGAAACAAATACTTAAGACGGAAATACAAGTGTTTTTTTTTTCTTTCTATTCCCTCTACCTTATTTATTTAATAGTGGAAGGTTATGGAGAAAATGTAATTTGAGATCAAAATGTTACAGGTCTACTTGTGAGAAAAAGGTAAAATATACTTGAAATTTGTCTACTTCAAAAAGATATCAGACTTCTGAGGGTTTTTTTCTACCAACTGAAATACACTCCTCAGTTACCACCTTTCCTCTAAATCTGTAAAAACTGCATCAGAGTCTGACTCTTTCTCTTGACTCTGCTACTAACAGCCCCTCAGCATGTGGGTGGGGGCACATATGCCTCTCAAATTCAAAATACAACTCATATTCAAGGGAAGCCCTAAAGTAGAGGTAACCAGTGGAGACTGAGACTGACATGCACCTAAAAACAATGTAATGAAATTTCACTGTCCTGCTAATAGATGTGATGCATGAACCAAAGTAGAGCTGTGAGAAGTACCCTCAATTTGAACAGATTCATTAGAATCTGAACTTTGTTTGATTTTCTTTTCCTACAGGTTTATAACATTTTGTTGCCCAGAGTACCAGAAAAAAACATTAAAAGTAGTTGAAACCATAAATTTAATAGCAAAGAGCCAAAGAGACATCAATCAAGCCATCTCATGTGTTCAAGGGTATCATCATATGAAGAATTTGTGTTATTATGAATGCAACTAAGAACAGAACACACACACTCACAGATTATATATTAGAAAGATCTTCTACAGGACTCCCAATAGTCTTTTTTGAGAAATGCATACAAATTAGTGTTCTTTTGAGACACAGTATTAGAAATTCACACACCTGGAGACAGAGAAAATATAAAGCCTCAGGTCCTAAAAGAAAGCTAAGCAGTCCTTGCCACCAGGGTTCTCCACCATTCCCAAACCTAGTAAATTTACAGAAATGGGGGCTCACATTTATGCTGAGAAAGATAAAAGTCATGCATGGACTACTTAAAGAAAGAATACTTACAAAATTAATAAAATTTAAATAGGTCAAGATATGGTTTTCTCTCCCTAAATTACCAAACTACAGTCTAGCCAACACTCCTCCCCACTATTTGGGCTTTCTTTTGCTCTGAATAATTGAAGCAATTTCCACTGAAACCAATATGCATCACATGCAATCATTGTTTATATCTCCTCAATTCAAATGTATCCTCTCAAAAAATGTATATAATAATGCCATTTACTTATTTGAAGAGGATTGTTTATAATTAATAATCATCTAACCCATAAAATTATCAGAATGTGATAAAGAATGATCTTTAGCAATATAGAGTTAATTAATATCAATGATTTGAGAAATTATGAAAATATGTTTCACTGACACGATGAAACTGACACTGAAATTCAGATAAAATTTCAGTTTGTGATTATTTAAGTAAAGAAATTGTATGTCTTTATGTATGATACATGTGAATACTAAATTTCAAAAAAATGTGTCTTCATCTTTGAAAGCACCTACAACTTACTGGGATCTAAAATAGTAAAACATGGGACGTCATGGAAACAATGTTATGGGGAGATGGGATTCACTGTTCTTCCCTTCAATTTTCTGTTTTTGTTTGATCTGCTATAGAGACTATGGTAGAAAAACTAAAGAAGTATTGCCATGAAGCAAACTAACACATAAATTTGTTTCCTTCCCAGAAACATGTGGAACACTAGAAAAACAAAAACACCAAAACATTGATAGATGTGGATGTACCCACTGCAACTGTTGGAATTAAATGTTTAATATTCATCTACTCAGTATGAGATTACCTGATCATATAATTAATAACAGTTAAGGACACTCACTGTTAATAAACACAACAGCTACTTGAAAATCCTAGTTGACAACTGATTTTATATTTGACTCTTAAATATGATTTGCCAACCCCCAGTTCTCCATGTTTGTGTAGTGTTTCCTGTCTTCTTTTATAAATGACCTTCTCATTGGTCTTTGCAGCTTAGTGGGGCAGGTTAGAACGAGAAGGTAGAAGTGCCATGTACTGCATGTTTTTGTGATCAGAAAGCTGCCTTGGAAGACGAAGAGGAAGAAAAATAAAAAAGGTTTACCAGAAACGGGGAAATGGATTTGTCAAAGTCATGTTTGGCTATCATGAACACTAAAATAAATCATAAAATAAAAGGAAAAATTCCATATTTGTGGCTCAGATGTTGAATTTGAAATGAGGGAAAATGGATGCTTCTCACAGTAAGTGATAAAAAAGACTCAAATTTCTCAATGCTTACTCAAGAAGGTTGAAATCTGGTGAAATACTATATTGGAAGATTAAACATTATGCCTGTTTTAGGGGAAATGGTAATAGAATGTAACAGGCTCCATCATGCTCTTTCTTCAAACTGGTGAAAGTTAGCATCACCAAATGTCCATGGGTTTCCTTACTTGTGCATGCCATTGTGGGTGGATCAGACTCCCTCCTGAAATAATCCTTTTCACAGACACAAGAGGTTGAAGCTTCCTCATGGGTATAACTGTGAGGTGGACATTTGCTGCAGCTCTGGCTGTGAGGTGAAGCTTTGAAGAACCCAGGTCTGCACACTGTCAAAAGAAATAAGAGACTAAGCTTTTCCCTGGAACAGATGCAGTGTTTGTTCTGTGAATAATGTCATTATTTTGACTAGTATACACAGATTACATATAACACCATCTTTTCATTAATTTCAAAAATTTTTCATTGGTTTCTGAATCATAAATAACAGGCTATTCATTCAGATAATTAAATATGTATTTTAAGTATTTAAATTACACATGTTGGTAGATATATTTTTAGTGATTTTTATGCTACAGGAGCTTATAAGAAATTATATTATAAAAGTTAAATACTCATATGTATTTAAAACTGAAGAAGTGCTTTGAGTATAATTTTCATTTATGCTATTATTAATACAACTTATGTTGAAGAAACACAAAATTTCCACTATGCTCAGAGAATGGCATGGTACACAGTAGTTACTTAAAATTTTGTTGTTGAATTAATAAATAAACCAATTATTAGGTGCTAAAACCTTCACAAAATTCTGTTAGAATGGAGAGAATGCACAATTGAGCTGGTATATCATTCACATTATTATTAATTCACATTATTATTATTATATTGATTCCAGGAGGAGTCAGATTTTAGGCATTTGTTTTACATTTTACTCCATTTTAGAACTTTTCATTGAGATTCTTACTGATTCAACATGCATCTATTCTAATATCAGTCATGTTTATACTATAAAAATTATAATGCTCAAAAAGGGGAAAAATTGTGCCTTATTCAATTTTCCATTCACAGTACTCATCGCAGTGTTTGACCACAGAAGGTGTTCACGTATTGTTATGTAATGCACACATGAGTAAATGGCATGGCACGAAAAATGTCACTGAACTACTTAGAATCACATGAAGAAAATGTTCTCTGATATTTTTCTTAAGTTGGTGGTCAGGTAAGTAAATGCTAACAAAGTAAGTCTCTTTATTCTGTAGATTCCCTAGACTTTTGTATCTTTCTTTCTTCTCAATGGGTAATAAAGCCAAACTTCAATATTACAATTGCCCATTATGGACAAAGTAAAGACCATCAAACTGATGGTTTGATTACTTTTTAGAGCTTAGTTAACATAAAGCTAATCAACCATCTATGTTTTTTCATATTTTGAAAACTCACTATATATACTTAAGAGCATTTATTCAAGTATCAATGAACATTTGCTAAGCTTAAAGGTAAACTTGTATTTCAAAGGAAGTTTTTGATAGACATAATGAATTGGGCCCAATTTTCATGTGCTATAAATGATCTGGGGTTTTAGTAATCCATGCTAAGGTTTTCTGCCATCCCCATGTATAATCAGGAATTGACAAAAATGAGAAGGTACTTTTTCAGTAGATCTAATTATAGCTATAGTAAAGCCTTAATGCTCTCATAAATTCAGAGCAAATGTGAAGGTATTTGAAAGATAAGAAGAGCTTTTTGATAATATTAGGGACATTCTTGTAGTTAAATGATTAGGAGAAGATTTAAAATATTATTTTTCTTATAATAGGATTGCTGTAGCAACCAGTACCATTCTTAGCTAAGTTACCCAATTTTTCTTCTTTCATCCTTTTTAGTAAAACTATTCTCACTTCAAACATGATTTGCTCTCAGACATGAATTGTCGATCTACATATTCTGCATATTTGGAACTCGTTTATCACACATGAAACAAAAGTCATTTCTTTTTAATGAGTGCCTTTTAATTTAAAAACTTTATATGATATCACATATTACACTATTTTTCAACCCTCCATGGGAACTATGGAAATAGGAAACAATATAAATGTAAGTAAAAAGTAGATAAATGTATCTTTCTGTTCAGTAGTTGAACAAAATGCTTTCAGCAGGTGTGGGCCAGAAAGTTTCCTTGCTACTGGGTTATGAAGGTAAAAAAGATAGACATGGCCCTGCCTTTATGAGTCTTAAAGGTACTGTAGGAATAATTATAAATATGATTATTCTAGGAAAGAGAAAGAGCTTGGGAGTGAATATGGACACTTAATTTAGACTGGGATGTCAAAGAAGACTTCCCTTAGGAAGCAGAGTCTCTGCTGAGATGTAAAAGATTAGGAAAATTATCCAATTTGAGGAGTACTGCAGTGCCTTAGAGGGTAAAGTCTTTTCAAAGGACCAAAAGAAGAGGAGGACCAATAGGGATATGAAAAACACTAAAATATTGATCAGGGAGATAGTAGGAATAAAGAGGCAGAGATGAAGTTAGGGAAGAGGATACCAGGTCAGAAACACCTTATGGCTTCTATTATTTGGAACTTTTATTTAACGGGTAAAAACAGGTCATTACAATGTCTTAAGCATGGAAATAATAAGATCAAAGTAGTGTTTAAGAGATCATTTCACTGTAGCACATGCAATGGATTGGAAAGGAACATGGTTGGAGGCATTTGGCCTTTTTGTTTCTGTTGCATTGGTCCGAAAATGGACAAGAGTGGATCCAATGGTGATAGATAAGAGTAGGTAAATTCAGGAGATGAATATGAGGTAAAATCAGCAAGATTTCATGATATATTTAATTGATCAGGTTCATGAGTGATAAATCTTAAGAATGACTCTAAGGTGCTTGGCTTAAACTGCACTGGCAATACTGGTACCATTTTCTCAGAGCACACTATATCTGAAATGTATTGGGGGAAGATAATAATTATGTCTAAAGCATTATTTAATTTGAGGTGGCTGAAGAAATCCAAATAGAGGTATAGAGAGGAAAACTGTAGGGTTTAATGTTGTCCAAGAAAAATATCACAAAACCGTAATTATCCATTGCCTTCAAATCATGGCCCTAAATCCAAGTGAGACATGCAATGCTGCTACACAATCTTAGTATTATTTTCTTAGTTAACTTCAGTTCCCACTATTGAAAGGATTATTTTGTAGCTTTTCCTCTTTCTTCTAAGTCTTTACAAGCTCTGTTCCTTTGTGACTCTCATGGTATATTTGTGTGTGCATGCTGAGAAAACAGAAGTCATCAGAGAGGAACTTTCTTATTTTCCTACCACCAAATCTCCAAACCTATATGCAGCTTTCTTCCTGTTAAAATGGAAATGTCTTATCAAAAAAAAAAAAAATCTTTATTTGTATTAGGAACTGTAACTCTCTGAGAGTAATCTTCCAAGTGTCTACTATCTCTTTTACATGCTCAGGGGCACTCTCAATCAATCTCTCTCTCTCTCTCTCTGTCTCTGTCTCTCTGTCTCTCTCCCGCTCGCTCACTCTCTCTCTCCCCCTTTCCCTCCCTCCTGTAGTCATTAACAGGAGCCTGATACAATTTCCAGAACTCATCAATGGAAACAAAGTGAAGCAAAACAAAACACATAACAACAAAACTATCAATCTCGCATGACCCCATTTCTCCCCATGGTAAAAGTTACCAAACAGTTTGGTTTCCATGCAGAACACAATTTCTTAAATTATTTTTCCATACATGCATATCCACCTACTCATTTTAAGTCACATGTTGACACACTCCACTCCACTGCCACCGCTTTTATTAAGAATGTAGCCTACTTGTTGCCATACTTCTCCACAGCATTTGATCATGTCCTCTTTTGGGAAACTCCAGTTAATTTTCCTACAAAATGCTAGCATAGCCTACAAGTTTCCACACAATATTTAAGAAACCCTTTAAATGTGACCTCCTTCCGCACTCACTATCTCCATTCATACTAACCTACTTGCAATTTCCAGCACTTGAGAAACTCCTTTATCTGCCTCTGAATATTGCAGGAAAAGCATTCCAGGCCAAAAGACAAGAAATGTAAATTGGGGGGCGAGGTAAAAAAGCTTGTAGTTCATGATAAACTTGGATTTAATCTGAACACATTTGGAAGGCTCTGTGTGTATTATTATTTTCTTTTTTTGAGGACATTCTTTCTGTTAAGAGCTGTGGCAGGGAATATTTGTACTGTGGTGAGAAAATAAAAATTATACTCTATACCCTGAAGCTATGATATATTTGGGAAACAGAAAATAAATAGTCATAAAAAGTAAAATTTACTTTTTACATTTTAATCATGACAATATTCAACAAAAATTATTTAGGTAAGCAGTAAAATTTCTCTAAATTCCAACTTGATATAGTTCATTCAAAATAAAGGAAGCTTCTGGAGCAAAGCTGTTTCACATGACACGTCACCTAAATATTTGAAAATACTATGCAAGTTCACTCAAGTTGGACAAGAAACAGGAGAAAAAAATGCATCCTATGTTAACATGTTTCATAAGATTATCTTAGCAGTCCTCTGGAGGCACAGAAACTATTTTTAATAGTTCTTATTCTGTCCATGCTTCAAGTCTCATTTTAAGTGCTACGTTTTTCTTTTTCTTTTTTCTTTTTTTGGCGGTAAGCGGGCCTCTCACTGTTGCGGCCTCTCCCGCTGCGGAGCACAGGCTCCGGACGCGCAGGCTCAGCGGCCATGGCTCACGGGCCCAGCCGCTCCGCGGCATGTGGGATCTTCCCGGACCGGTGCGTCCCCTGCATCGGCAGGCGGACTCTGAACCACTGCGCCACCAGGGAAGCCCCGAGTGCTACGTTTTTTTTCTATGATGTTTGTGCTAAATCCATGATTACATATTGTTTCCTTACACATCCTTTAGAACTTTGAACCATTTGTTTAGCGTCTCTTTTATGGTAGATAGAAAATATTTTGCCAAAATTCTATGTGTATGAATTCTTATCTACTCCCAACCCATATAAACATTCTGGAGAATGGAAACTGTTCATTTGATTTTCATCATATGAAGCATAGTTCTTTGTATTGAGTACATATTCATCAGTATTTACTGGTATAAGCAGTACATTTGCGTCTTTCTTAGAGTCTAAATGGTATGGCAGGAACTTAAAAAAGCTGGTAATCAGAGTTGTTTAAATATTAAGTTCTGGCAAGTAAAAAATAATATTTCATCTTCACTCACTACTTTAGAAGTTTTGCACAGATTACCAACACTAACTCTCATATGTATCACTTTAAAAGCAAAGATGTTATAGTCAGTTTTTAAATTTAAACATAAGATGCATGTCATCTATATTCAAATTAATGAAGGCTGTCATTTGTTAAAAGTGCGAAAAGGTGCTGTCTACTCTGATTAGGAATTTTTAAAAATCCTCAAAATTACCAAAAATGTATAGTTGACAAGTTAGGATTTTTTCAACTATTTCTTGTCATTTAAATTACTTTTAATGTTTCCAAAATATTTTCATGTTAAAAGTCCTTCACTCTTGGGATACTTAAATGAATCCACTTTATAATTCAAAGTCAATACTCCAGAAGCATGGTCACCAAGGAAAAAAATTATTTAAGTAATGTAAAAAATACTGTTTTAGTAATTTATAATTAAATTATAATTCTCCCCATTAGAATTAAAATATACAGATCATTTAAATATATATATAAATATATATGTGTAGAAGGAAATGAGAATAATAAATGCACAGACTGCTGTTGTCTATAGAGTTCAAGATATAATTAACCTTCAAAAATGTCATTAGATTTATCCAATTATACTTTATTAAGAATGACAGAAAATCACTATGAACAAGATTTTTACCATAGTTCTATCATATGTGAATTGTCAGAGAATATAAGCTATGTCAAATTTGCTTTTTAAATAGATTTTTCAAAATAAGGTGCCCACAAGATAGCTGAAATTTAAAAGATGTGTTAATTAAGAAAAAACAGCATAACACAACATGCTAGAAGGAAATTACAACTCAAAATATATCCAATAATATTTATACCAAAATTTAACAGTAATAGCAGATTTATCCTTACATTTAAAATATATGCTCAGTAAAAAAATAAGTACTGTGTTAAAACACTGACATTAAAATAGATTTTCAACTAGGTAACATTTCTTGAATGCTTGCAAACAGAAACATGAGAACTAACCTATTTTAGAATCTAGAATAGGCTAATTAGAATCTAAGTTTAAATGATTGAAAGCAATAGGCTAATTTGAATATTAGAAAACAATATCAGAGAAGAACAAGAATACTATTGATAAATACTTTAAATATATCTCTTTCTCTAGATATATATATGTGTATATATATATATAAAAATTAGGCTCACCAAATATTGATAGACGCTCAAAGGAATTACATAATATTTATAAATAAAAAGTAAAATTAATTGCTACCTATCCTTTACATTTCACTCATTCAATAATGTAATGAACCAAGCTTGTATGTCATAAATTGTACTGGACATATAAATATAAGTAAAAACTACTCATTGCCATTATTCCATTAAATAACTCAGTCATGTGGCTATTGCTTACATGTTGTCTGGCACATATTTAGGCATTCATTACTTGTTTAATGTTTAGTATTAATACACACATTTTTAAAAGACACTCAAAATGACAATTTAAAAATAGCATCCTGTGTGTGTGTGTCTGTATGTGTGTGGAGACAAAAAATTTTTGTCTCTCAGTAAAAGATATATACACACATATTATTATAAATTATAGTTATATATAAAATTATAACTTTTCTATATTTATTAAGTTATACTTTATATTGTAAATTATAAATAAAATATAGATGTGTCACTTTAGAAATTGTTTAGGATTGTATTACTCTCAGATTTTTATGTTCTAAATCTATGTCATTTATAGAAGTGCTGTATCATGTAGGGTCAATGATCAATTCTACTGAACTGAACTCCCTCTCATAGTCTAGGGTAAGACACCTCCCCTATAGGTCACAAAAGAGCAGAATATCCTTAAATTTAGTAAAAAAAAAATGTATTATGTACCAATATTACCTCCTATCCTACTTTATTTCTAAGATCAGAACTTCCATACTTCATAACTAACAGCTAGCAACATTAGAAAATACTTAAAATTTGAAATATACTGAATAAGTTATGTATAGATAATATCTATGTACTAAATAACCTGGGATGGAATATTTGTCATGCTCAAGTAATGCATGTTGATTGAATTATTACTTAAAATTATTCCTTGATGATGATATGGTTTTCTAAGATAAAACAGTTAAGCTAAACTAATTTCAGTTTCACAAGTTTAAATACCAAGAGTCCTGTGGTGTATTCATGAAAAGACATTATGCAGTGATATGATGATGTATCTCTCCACTTTGGCAACATGGACATTTTGAGATATAATAACTAACCCATGAAGCCCTCTGTGGTTTGGAATGGACTGACACATGGCCCCTAAACTGTGTACAGCTGTAATTCACAAGACTACCATTTTATATTTATCTAACAATCTCCACTAAAATAAAGGCCACAGAATTTCAGCGACTCTTCAAAGACTTCCATAACCAATGTATACAAGGATGAACATTTATTGAAAATAATAGAATCCATGGTATCTCTCAAAGCACAGGTTATAATTTCCCTTTAATTTTTGATTAACTGGATTTCTCTCCAATAACAAATTGCTATAGATAATTTTAAAGTTGTATTTTAATTGTTAATTTACTGGACACATTTTATTGCTGTAATTTCAATAGATACTTAAGATGCTGAGCAGTTTTGTTCTCCCAAACAAATACCAACATGCTTTAGTAATAGTGTGTATAGGATATGTATGAAAGTGTATGTGAATGTGAAAACACTTGATATTTGGTTATATATTTTCAACTTCATTTAAAAATTAATTAGATAAAATTAATTTAAAATTTTAATCAGATAAAGATTTGGGAGTTAAAAAGTATTTATGTTGTTAAAATGAACAGAATCCAACACAACATTTGTTTTGAAGTGTTTGCAAGGTCTGGCCCAGGGTCTTGACCTTGACAGCTATGATAAAAATAGTGCTTTCTGTTATGAACATTTCACCTTGTACCACTGGGCATTACATCTCAGTTCACTAACTCAGAAGATGATACCACCAGAGTAACAAAATCATATATCCTCTGATATGATGATAAAGTACAGATTAAGTATGTACCATTTTGAAATAAAGAATAAGCCACTCTTTGTAGTATAAATTAATTAGTGATAATTTTCTCCTTAAAAATCAAGCAACAACTACAACAAAGGAAACTTTACTCCTCAGTCCATTAAGAGAATTGCTCCCCAGATTGGTTATAATTTGACTTTAACTACAATGTTAACAATGCAGTTCTCTTTAAAAAGCATAGATATAGAGAGATTAACTACAGTATTTGAAAACTATAATTTACATTAAAACAAAAGAAATATTTAAAAATTGCCCTGATTATTTGCAAGAAAGTGTGCTTGGATATAGGAGGTAGCTGGTCTATATGAACATAAATACAATGAAGGCAGTATAAAGGATACACCTAAGACATGCAGTCATTCTAAATTTTCTCCAGATTGCACACTGAGACTTAAACTGAATCAAGCCATTTTGCAAATGTTTAATCCATATCTATGAAATGTTGTCCTTTTAAATTGAAAGTCTGTGAATTAGCAAAAGCAACTGGCTAGTGCAGTTAATTTGGCAAAAGCAGCCACATATTTACCCCTAATTTTCAGTGTTCAAGTGTCCTATTGGGTTTCAAATTAAACAATTTCAAACGTCAACATTAGGGGCACAATGCTTTACTCACAGAATAGAAAATTCATGCCCAAAATAACTTAGTAAAGACTGTCCTTTAATAATATACCTTATTTCTAGAAACTTCAAGCAGGCAAAATCTGAAATATATTTCATAGCATTATATATTACATTATCTTTATTTGTCTATGTTTAGCTCACATATTTTTTCTTCTTAGTTTAATGTGATCGGTGCTATAGAATTTCTCAATCATTCCCAAAGCTTATTTTTATGTCGTAGCTATCTGGTGATCTGAATTTCAAAACCAGAATGAGGCTTGGCTTTTTTTCAAAAGTCAAAGCAGAAAGAAAAAGGAAGCCAGAAAAAGAATAACTAAATGGCTGGTCTCAAGGATGATTACAAAGCAGGTTCTTTACTTCATAATATGGAAATTTAGACTTCAAGATTATAATCTCAATTAAAATTAGATTATGTTTTAAAGCATATTCCTTTCCACTGTCACTTTATGTTTACCATCCTGTCAGCAACTCACCAAACATTTTCTTTTATAATTACATGATATAGAAACAATAATTATAGTAGCCATACTAATAAAATGACATATATTCAGCATGATCACTAGTGCCAGTCAATAAGTGGAACTCTACACAGATCCAGATCATTTAATTAGGACAATAATAATACAAAGTCAGTGCTATTAATTCCATTGTTTAGGTACCAGGCTAAGCAATGTGCCTAAATTCTTAGAACCAGCCAGTAAGTAAAGAATCGGAAGTTCAGCACCGGAGTGTCTGGTAACACAGCTAAGCTTTCTCACTATTATTCTGTTGAGAGCAGGCCTTGAGGCACCATCTTTCTTGTTCCTGGATAATAGTCACTCTCTATGTAATGAACCATTCTCAGGGTTGAGGATTGTGGAGAACATTTCAAGTGTATTCTATGCAATCTCAGGTAACCCAGACTGCTATTAATAGGACTTTATTCACTACTTGTTTCTCATTACTGTGTTCTCCACAGTTCCTGTTTTTAACTCTTTCAGTCCATGTGGCCACCTAATATCTCTTCTTTGATTAAAGAGCTCGAACTTATGAGGTTATTAGACTTGAGCTCAAATCTTGACAATTTTACATTGTATCCATATGCCCCTTGAGATGATACATTACAAACCTTGAAACTAATTTTCCATATCTGTAAAACAGTAGCTCCTTTATGGATATTTCTAAGGGTTTAATTGGAATACACACATACACAGGTATAGATCCAAATATAGTATAGGTATAGATATATACGATGTGTAACATACACACCCATATATGTGTAGCACTGCGCTTGGCAGAGAACACTCAATAAATGTTAGCTCTTTACTAATATGAAGAATACTATGATTAATACGCCAATGGTCATCAAGTCTTGAGCTACCTCTATGTCTATCCGCTTCAACTCAGAATAGATTTACATCTCATAATCACAAGATTACAGAACTGGAAATGACCTTACACGTGGCTGTCACATGCCAGACATAATACATGCACATACCAGGCTTGTGTATAATGAGTAGCAGTAATTCCTCTCACCTCCCTTTGTTTTTCCACTGAAGAAACCATACTAACACTTGAGTGAGAGTAAAAGACAAGGCTTCATTAAAACTAACCTGGGCTTCCCTGGTGGCGCAGTGGTTGAGAGTCCGCCTGCTGATGCAGGGAACACGGGTTTGTGCCCCGATCCGGGAGGATCCCACATGCCATGGAGCGGCTGGGCCCATGAGCTATGGCCGCTGAGCCTGCGCGTCCGGAGCCTGTGCTCCGCAGTGGGAGAGGCCACAGCAGTGAGAGGCCCGCATACCGCAAAAAACAAACTAACCTAAAATCTAAATTAAGAAAGACATTTCAGAGCTTTTAACTATTTAACAGAGAAGCAAAAAAGATTAAAATAGCCTGCCTAAAATCACAGAGAAATTTAGGACTAAAACTTTGGCCGCTGATTCCAATGTTATACTTTTTCAAGTACATTCTTGAACTATTGTCAGAAGGATAATAACTCACTTTTAAAACAAAAATAAACCTCATAAAACCATGCCATGGAAAGCAGTTGTTCGTGGTGGTGATGGTGTTAGACTTCACCTCTTCCACTTTACTGTGTTACCTTGAATATCTCACAACTGTCTTGACTAACATCATCCACTCCAGACTTAGATGGTCACCACACTATGGGCAAGTCTTAAAGTAGTCTCAAATAGATAAACAAATTAAAAATGTTCACTTCATTAGAATATAAAGCTTTAAGAGACTGTCAGCATTTATCTTTTTTAATACAATCAGGAATAACCTTTTATAAGGCTAAAATTTGACTCATGATAATTTTTCCTTCCTTAAACAACAGACAATCTCAGAAGTTTGATAATCTTTGTCTTTGTGAGTGCCTAGAGATGTAGGGTATATTAATATTCTTACAGTTTTGTAGAATAATATCACAATTTTAGGGAAACACTTTCTTCTAAGAAACTACAATTTGAATAGTATGAATGACTAACCTAAAAGCTACAGATGATGGAGGCTGATGAAAGCATGTGCAGTGCATTATAGAACCCCAACTTTTACATTTCTTTTCTTCTTTCTTTCCTTTTTTTACATCATGAACATATTACTTTGACACATTTTTCAGCACAAAACCTACAAAATTGATATTGAAAAGATAGCATTTGTTATGGACTAAATGTTGTTTGTGCCCTCAAAATTCATATGCTGAAGCCCTGACTTCCAATGTGATGGCAGTAGGAGGTGGGGCCTGTGGAAGGTAACTAAGTAGATGAGATCATGAGGGTGAGGCCCTCATGATGGAATTAGTGGCTTTATAAGAAGATGGGGAGTGGCTGGAGCAAAGTTAGTAAAAGTAAGTGTATTAGGGGATGTGGTCAAACAGGTGGTGGGCAACAGATCACAAAGGGCTTTGAAGGCTGTTTAAAAACTTTCATTTTTACTCAGAGAAATGACATAGTTCAATTTTAAAGGATCACTGTGGCTTCTGTCTTGAGAACTGACTTTAATGGATAAAGAGGAAGAGCAAGGGGAACAGTTAAGAGGCTACTACTATAATCCACCAGAAGGATAATGCTGGTTTGGTCCAGGTTGGTAGTAGTGGAAGTACTGTGAAACCACTGGATGCTGCATATAATTGACGGTAGAGAAAACAGCATTTGCTGACGGATTGGATGAGAGATATAAGATAAAGAGAGGAGTAAAGCATGATATGAGGAACTGAAAGGGTGAAACTGTTCTCATCTGATATAGAGAAGTTTGCAGATGGTGCAGGTTTTCAGGGGAAGATGGGGAATTCAGTTTGGGACATATTACATTTAAGAACTATGAGAAATTCAAGAGCAGATGTCAACCATACAGCTGCATAGATGAGTCTGGAGTTTGAGAGATAACTCAGGGCTGAAGTTAAGAGTATTTAAGGCCATGGGACTGAATAAAATCTCCATGGGGAAGAGTGTTCATGGAGAAGAGAAGATGGTCCTCCACACTCAGTATCCAACACAAAAAATTCCAGACATTATTGGTGTCTTTGGCTGGGTGCTCAGGATACAAAGTTACTACCAAGAGACTAAAAGCGTAGCTTTCAGCTATTTATTTACTAATTATTGTGCCTTCAAAGTTCCGGGCAATTTACTAAGACATATTTTAACTTCACTTCCTCAGTTAAAACTCAAGAAATCCATGAGGTAAATAATATCATCCATTTTACACTTAAGTAAACTGTACCCCTGAAATATACCCCCCAAAAAGCTGAGATTCAGACTCCATTCTGTTCACTGACAAGTCTGTCCCCCAATCTCCTACTTCTTTATCCTTGAAGGGATTCTGGCTCTTTATCCTTGAAAGGATTCTGGCTCTGTCAGCCTTCGTTCCCAAGAAGAAACTCAGCCCCACTTTCTCTCTCCACCTTTCCTTTTGGTTTCTGAAGGAAAACCCACATTTGGTTGGACTAAATGCCACCTGGCTTTGTACCATCCCACTTTTTATTCATAGATGACCAAAATTAAGTAATACATTATCTGGGGGAACATTTTCATTTTTTTCTCTGTAAGATGTAAATTTCTTTCTAGCTCATGATGACATTTTTATCAAAATTATGGTAAAAATCAACAGGGACAATATTAAAAATCACCTTTTGGAAAGTAGTCATTATGTTGTGATACTTAAAGCTTCTTATTAAAAATACACTAAATCCATCATTAGCAGTAGTTACTATTAAGAATATTTTTCATATCAGTAAGCATGGCATTGCCAGTGGTAGGTGAACATACAGAGAAAAACGTATAAGAAATAAATGTCATGAATTATGTTAATTTTAATAAACTTTTAAAAGACATTTAAAATATAAAGACTATAGTGTTTTACATAGATTTTACAATGAATCATTTAAACATCAACTGATATATCATAAACATGAAAAATAAATGAATACACCTAACTTTTTCAAAATCTATCCTGTATGCAAAATTTAAAAATTAATCTAGTGGTGAAATCTGGGGGGAAAAAACCCTGACTTTTCAAAAGCCAGATGTGTGATGGCTTACTAGAACTGAGTCTTCCGTCCTGTGATCAAGCCTGCCATGCAGATTTGTCACTGAACCTACAGAGAAAGAGGGATTTTCAAATTATGATCTGGTTTAAACAACTGGAGTAATTTGTGGTTAGGAAATATGAATTTGGGAGAACTTATTTTGATTTATGTTGTGTGTGTTTGCACTACCCACATTTTAGTCCAAAGCAGTAATAAGTTACAAACATTGTTCTTAAGGAGTCACTAAATATTCTTGATAGATTTTCATTTATGTAAGCACACAGATAGTAGGGAAGTCTCTATTTTTTATAAACTCTTCCCCAGACGTATTAAGTATTTAAATTAAAGTTGAAATGGAATCATTCCTAGTTCTGACAAATCATATTTTTTAGTGGAGTACTTCACGTGAAGATTTCTAAGCACTTTTGAATATTTCACATACTTTGTGTGTTTATTTTCTTTAAGGTATTTGAAACTATGCCTAGAAACAAGGCATTGACTGAATCAACTTTTACACCTTTTAAAATTTTTGGAAAGGTATCTCAATAATTAATCTTTGTCTGGTCTTTTAAATCATTTTAACACGTATTATGATTTTGTCATGAGAATCAAAAAAAGTCAGTAGGAAACAACTTTCTATTCTTAGTCATATAATAAAAGTCAAGATTTAACACTTATTGAGTGCCTACTGTATGCCAGGTCTTGTCATAAATGCTTTGCATATACTATCACACTTTACCTACCATTTTATCCCTTACCTCATGAATCATCTTCTCTATACAACTCTGTACATCCCCCCTTTTATTGATCCCATGTCCCTCACTTCTGTAACACCTGAAAACCTACTATTATAATTCTTAGTCTATTTTAAATTATCAACAAAATCTCCTGCATCCTCAATCTTTTTTCATATTCCTTTTACTTTTTAGCTCTAGCAAACACATGGTTCTCTCCTGAAGACAGTAACTGCCCAGGGGTAACGGTTATCTCATATGCCCTCCTACCAGTTGGCTTCTAAACGGGGCAAGTGTCCCTCGTGCTCTACATTGCACTTCCCAGACCATTCTCCCTATAGTAGATTTTATTTTTCACAGTGCCTGCTGCAAGATCTCCCATGATATCTTTTTAATTTTATTTTAAGTTCTACTCTCCTGGCAAATTTCAATCATACAGTTTAGTGTTATCCACTGTAGCCACCATGTTATCTTTGAGAGTAAAAGCAAAAAGTGAAACCTGAAATGTGTAAGTTTTTGTTTCATATCCTAGAGCCTACTGTTTTTTCCAACATTTATATTTACTTTTTTTATGTCTAAGTTTCTACCAAAATTAAAGAAATCTGAGCTTGTGAAGTAAGCTTTATAGAAATGCCAAACCTAAACTATTCAGGTCCTAATCATTTGAGAGTCACTGTTGCATAGGTTTGCCCCAAAGGGAAGCAAAAGTAAACATTTCCCTTCCTCTTCTTTATGTAATCCATCTACCATTCCCACCCTGACAAATCCATTTCCCACTGCCTGCCATAAACTTGAAGTACTAGCCTGCAGCATGTTCAGCAGCAGCTCTTAGCCCACTGTCTGTGCTTCTCAGATTTAGAGCTTCCAGAGCTTGATTTGTGAAGCTCTATTCTGAAAATCGTTATGTAACTTAGCTTTTCCCTTCATTTTAAATTTCACAGTCCATCTGAAAATTCTTTTTATTTAACAAATAGCTATAACTCTCAAAACACCCATCTCTGGTACTCAAACCAACAGAAAAAGGTCTAAGATCTCACTAACTGATTTATATTTGCTAGGGGTGCTGAAAAATCTGAGGTCTGTCCCAGCACTGCCTCTAACGTGTTCTGTATATTCCAAGGAGGCTCTGGTCCTTTTGTGTCCCAATTCTTTGAGAATATTGCAGGATAGGGATTTTCTGCTTCATCCTTGGTCTGCTGGGCATTTCTAAGTAAGTAATAATTATAGATGAACTATGTAAATACACAAATTTTCAATAATTGCACTTGACTTACTCAAAGTCAACACCCTATTTATTTTCCTCATCATTTTCATCTTTCATACCGGTAAGCAAAAGACTTCTCTGTATTTAAATATGATAAAACAGCAACCTTGACCCTTCTCCAAATCATATCTGCCATCAAAATTAATTTTCCAGAGTATGGAGACTTTTTAATAACATATGATCTGAGCTCTGTGGTTAGTGGAGAACAGATTTAAAGTGTCATCCAGTTTATCCAATATTTACATTACAGAAACCTCTGTGCTTCCTTAATGTAAATGTATGAATAACATAAGACTTTGAGTTAGTGTAACTGAACCAGCAGAGGCCCAATTTATTTCATGATTGATGTACAGCTCTTCATATCACACCCCTGTCCTCTACCAACAATGCTTTCCTTACACAGTGTGCAACTGGTGCTTTTTAAACTCTTCATTTCTATTTTCTATTCTTACAACTCACTGCAATTGAAATGATTCAATATAAATTTTACAACAATCTGAATAAGGTGGTCTCACATCACAAATTTTATTTTAAATCACTTACTATAAGCAATACCCTGGGAATTGAGAATATATTAAGGGAGTCTAAAAAGCATGATTAACAGAAAGAGGCAAAGGATATAAAAGAAAAGCATTATCAGGTGGCTGCTAATTTAGTTAGTGGATTTAATTTTTTTCATACTCTATCTTCTCCATTCTTAATATTTAATCACAGAGCATCAGTAGGTAGACTAACACAAAATATATAATTGAAATGTATACTTAATACATACATGATAAAGTATGTAGTATAATATTTAATATAACATAATATAACAGACATATTATATAATATGTATTATATATCACCTGGGATCCCACAAAAGTAATAAATATGCGTAAGACAACTATGAATATTTTTCCTTTGTACCGTGGTTTTTCATGTAAAATAAGTTGGAATCATACATTGTCACAGTGACCTGGTGCTTGAGCTTTGAAGCAACAAAGTATGGAAACAGAGATTAGGGGTACATTTTCAGTTGGCCTGATATTTCATTTCTCTTTGCTATTGTAAATGGAGGGGACTGGCTAATTTTCCTACAGTGTGTGAGAAGATGTCCAGCTGGCTGGGATAAAAGACACATTTTATGAGAAAAAAACTTGTTTTGCTATATGATGAAAAACATATTTTATAACCAAACGTGAAAACAGAAAACAGGTTTCAATTGAGCTTACAAATCTGATGCTCTACAATATTTTCCTTTATGAAACAGTTTGGATATCAAAGACCAGGAGCTACCAATGTGGAACCGAGGTTTTACAGAGAAAATAAAAAGGATGTTCCAATAGCTTTGTTGAATTTTCAGAGTCCTCTTGATTTTTTTAGTTGCTTCTAGCTCCTCCTGAGAAAAAGAAAACTACTGAGTAAGAGTTTCAATACACAGTATGACTAGAGGCAAGTTTTCAAGTTCAAAAGTGTCTTTTTCCTAACCTAGAACAAAGAAGGGGGAAAATGGTGGATGCCTTACTTCCACATCAGAATAGCTAAGGTGATTAAGCCAGCACCACAAAAACTCTTCTGAAAACTTCAGAGTAAATATTGAACTATGAAATGCCTAGAAATAATTTTAAATGATTGACTAGAAAAACAACTTGGCCTCCCCTTCCAAGCAAAATTGTAAACATTCATAAACAATTTTACTGCTGTCTACATTGCTTTCACTGTATTTTTTCATGCACTACATTTTTGATGGACCACAGTACTCAAGGAAGTCTATCAAACAATTGGAGCAGGACTGTCATTAGAGTAGTGAAATTGAAATAGGTAAGTATAAAATTTTTAAAAAGATAAAATATTTTGAAGTCACTCTGTCGAAGGAAAAAGGTGTCTAGAGGCAAAGTCTAGAGAGCAAAACAGATAATGTGCTTTGTCTACTGAGCCAAAGTTGACTAGGTAGACAAAGATGTGATTCTTTCAAATGTTAACACATCATATCCTTTATTGTTGCCTTATATTTTTATACCAGACATGTATTTCTATGCTATTTATGGTGTGTACATTTACATACCACTTGTCCCATTGCTCAGTTTTGTAATTATATCTGTAGCTGTATTTTCGCTCCAAACTGTAAGTTCCTAGAAGATCAGAGTTGTGTTGTATATATCTCAGCATACCTGTTTGGAACCAATCAAACTCTGCTTGGATTAGCCAAATGGAGTATCAGAAAATAGCCTCTAGATAAAGGAATTTAAATACTAAATATACATATATATCACACTTTATGTAGCTGTGCATATATCACACTTTATGTAGCTGTGTTTAATTCTGAAGAAAATCCTGGTAATTTTCCATATCAATAAACAAGCTTTTCAAGTACTTACACCAATATTTTCCCAAGAAAAAGAACAGATTGTTTGGCAGCTGAAACACTGAGGACATAAGTAAATATAACAGATCCCCTAGCTAACTCCTACAAAGCAAAGGAGGGGTACCTGAATTTTGTGTTTAAAAGTATCTAATCCTTCCAACAAAGATCTATTCTGTTCCACAATGATACACATCATATAAATGTCACATCTTCTTATGAGGCATTGTCTGTAACTTTTTCCTTTCTTAAAAATATCTGCCATACCATATTATCTCCTAAGTTCCATGTAGAGTCCTATAGTATGTATCCTGTGCCTTAAGAAGAGCCTGTATTTGAAGGTAGTAGATTTTTAAAGCTTACAATTATGCAATTTTCCATCTACTAAAAGACTATTAAGTAGATATGTCTTGGAACTGCTGTATTAATGGAGTGGCATTTGGCAGGTAATGCTATGATTTATTTTAAAAGTTGCCTTTATGACTGTGTTTAAGAAAGAGAAATAATTTAATATAATTTCATTCATTCATTCATTCACTCACAAGTTTTTGATTATTTTGTCCCAGGGCTATGAAATGATAATGATACAATTTAAAAAGACAGGTTTAAAATTTATCATGAATTTAATATATAGCTTTTCATATTTTAAGATGGAACATTTTTATACAATGTATTCTTTCTCCTGTCTACATCAGTTATCAATCTGTTTGCTACAAGTGTCCTTCTGCTCTTAAACTGTACAGATACACATTTGTGACGCATTCAAGTAACCTGCTACACCCTTTGGAACCATTGAAAAACTATTTACTATACTCTAAAGAGCAGTGATCTGCCTTAAAGTGCTCACATTTAAAAGTACAGACTTCCTCAAATGAAAAACATAAAGAAGTAAAAACACAATGACCTTACTAAACACACAGACTCATCATTTTCTCAGAGAGAAGCCCCCTGGCATGAATAAACCATGAATGTACTGTTGAAGGAATAGTATAAGAATAGTAAAAGTTAGAGCATATCAAATTTCTTTATTTTTTTGCTTCAAACAAGTACCATGGAATTTTTCTGAATCTGTTCTTCTATATCTTTCTCTCAGGCACCAAAGATGTTTTGAAAATCTCTTGGTAGCTGGCTATTATCTTAAGCACTGAGGTTATAGAGATGAGTAACACTTCCTATAACTTGATTTTGCCGGTTATTGGACAAATTAACCTCTCTCAATTTCAGCTTCCTCATATAAAATATAGTATACTACTACTATCTACCTCATTGTATTGTTGTTACGAACCACCAATATTTAGCCCAGTACCTGTCATATAGTAAGTATTCAACTAATGATAGGTATTATTATTTTTCATTTATCAAAACTTATTGGTAGGGCTTCCCTGGTGGTGCAGCGGTTGGGAGTCCGCCTGCCGATGCAGGGGACACGGGTTCCTGCCCCGGTCCGGGAAGATCCCGCATGCTGCAGAGCGGCTGGGCCCGTGAGCCATGGCCACTGAGCCTGCGCGTCCGGAGCCTGTGGTCCGCGACGGGAGAGGCCACAACAGTGAGAGGCCCGCGTACCGCAAAAAAAAAAACCAAAAAAAAAAAACCACACAAAAAAACTTATTGGTAATCTGATAAATTGTCAGAATTTATCACATAACTTGTCTAAAAAAAGACAAGTTAATTATGAAGCAATTCTCTCCTTAGTGAATTTCCATTGTTTGTTAGGAAAAAATATCTATAATAGTTCAAAATCAGTTAGGAAAATAAAATTAGCATCACTCTGATATCAGTTTAAGGAAACCAAAATGCCATGAAAGCCATACCTTGCATATTTGTAGATCATACCACCTAAATGCCAACTGCATCAAATTAAAATTTTGCCTCATTTCCACCTTCTTAGAAAAATGCAGGATCTCCCTCATTTTCTTCCTTTTTATCTTATTATTTATCTTCAGTCAGGTAAAGGCAATATATCCAGATAATAAAATCCCAAAATATATTAACAGGAATTTCAGAAGAAAAAACCTCTATTGTCACCAAATCCACATTTTTAAAAAAAGTTCATCCTTACCCCTACTTGGAAAATTATAAATTTTAGCTACCAACTCATAGGTATCAGACTGCAACCATTTAAAATATTGATATTACTGACAGTTGGTGAGAAAGTGGTAACAATTAAATTTGTATATAGTGCTAAGGACAAGCACACTTTGGAGAGAAATTTGGCAGTATCTGCCTAAATTCCACCTCTATGTATGTCTCTTAGAGAAACACTCACAAATATGCCAAGAGCCTTGTATTGATATTTATTGTGCTATTGAGACACAATCTATAGTAGAATACTATACAGCAATGAAATTTTAAAAATTAGATGTTTATTCACCAAAGGCATAAAACATGAAAAACTTATGCTGATAGGAAAAATAGCTGTAAAATTATACATAAAAGATTTTCCAATTACCTAAATTTTGTAAAACTAAGAAAACATAATTATATACTGAATTGGAGATATGCACACACATACCCACAGACCCACAGACCCACACACGTAGAAACCCACACACAAAATACACATGAAGTACGAAAAGACATAACTAGAGGAGAGTATTTACTTTTGGAAAGGGTTAAGACTCAGTAGGAGTGGAGCCTCAACTTTATTTTTTTAATGAAATAATAATTTAAAAAGAAAACCATTTCTTTTTAAAATCAGACCTATATTTTCAACCAATAACCCCACGGGGTTTGGTATGAAAAGCTGAATGGTAACTCTGCTAGGACTAAGATGTGGTGGGAATTAAAGTTCTGGGCATCCTTAATTTTAAACAGTTTAGTTACTTAAATAAATGTTCCAGGGTTTAGCATTATCTGCTCATCTCTCTCATTATGTTGATGGAAGTTTAAGCCATGGTCAGCTTGAAAAAAAAATCATTTGACCAGCAAATGGCATTACCAAAATGTTTCCTAAGACATTTCTTACATAATGAGATATAATCTTGCTGTGGATGTTTGCAAATATAAAAGGGGGACACAGTTAAGCATTTCACATTGATAAAATATTAGGTGCTATGAGCCAAAACACCACAGAAGAAATGAGCAGCTTCTAGATTTAGCCTAATTAATCCAAAATTGGATAAAGAAAAAAAATATACTGTGCTTTAATTTTGGCACTGATTTTTGCTAAGATTGAAAAAGAGGGATTTCCTAAAGACTAATTATTCTCCTCAAGTACATTTTTTGCACTCTTAAGAAATGTGGCTAAGTCACTTCCTCCTCTATCCTCCTTTTATCCTTAAGAAGTAAAAAGCATTTGGTTTTCCCTGTTGCTTAAAAAAATCTGTAGAAAATTCAATCTGTATAGACATTCATTCATTAAAATCCATCTTTTAATGTTTAATTCAAGAATCCCAAGAGGGAAATAACTAGTTCAGGATACCCAGTGATTTACATACTACATCCTTGTCAACAAATATGCAGGGCAGGAATGAATTTCATTTCCTTTTGTTTCACACTATTTTTTCCATCTTTGGTTGCATTTGAATTTTAACTCTGTTCACATTCTGCTATTCATAGGAAAGTGGCCTGAAGCGGACAGCAAAAGAAGCACTAAATCGAGCACGTAAATCACCTCTTCCCTAGTTCCACAGCCTATTTAAAGAGCATCCTGGCACTGATGCTTGGAAATAATATACTGTCGAACCTGACACAGCAGAAGGACTCTACTTCAAATTATAGGATAGTCCAGGTGACCGTGCAATTATAATTAACCTCTTGCCCACAATGTCAGTGATAAACAGTCAAGCGAGTGATGGATCTAAGAAAGTAATCAGGTAACTGAAAAAGCGATTTCTGAGGTTTTAGTGTTTAAAAAAATATTTTAAATTAAAATATCTCACAACTTCAAAAATGGTTTCCTGGTGAATGTAATAGTGTTCTTCCCTGTTAAAGCAACTATATCATATGACGTAATAAAATCGACTAGAAGAATATCTGACACACAACAGGTGATCAAGAACTGTTTATGAAAACACTTGCAGAATGTTAATAAGCACATTTGCAGAAATCCACAATCTTTCTAATCCTCAAGCACTGGTCCAATGTTTGAAATAGTTTTTCAAAGCATACTTTTTCCCAATCAGGCTTATATGAAATAATAACTATACTGATATATTGACATCAATTATATATGAATATAATGCATGCATAAAGACACAGATATAGCATATCAGGTTATGTATACTCTTCATATAGAGGACCAGAGAACAAGAGAGACAGAGAAATGTTGTGTTTAAGTATACCTGGTCTTTTCACTATAGATATTAATAATTTTCATTGTGTATATGCCACATACACACATAATGAATGTATGTAATAGCTTATTAACAGATATCATGGTTTAACAAATCTCTGTAGAGGCAAGAATTTTCCAACCTTTGAATCACACAAATGTGCTTGCATATGTAAAACTGGAACTATGACATAGACATATGTTACCCTTACTCTACTAAAATATACTTAGTTCAAACTCAGTATATTAAATTAATATAGTGATGGTAATTACCATAAAAATTTTCCAAGGAATTCAGTGATCAATTCTGACAAAGTTCTGGTAGGTGTTATTAATGAACTAAAGTCTACTATTAAAAAGCAATCTTTTCTAATTCAAAATGACATTATAATCATACAAATTTAGAAACATTGATACTCAAAGTTAACACACACATATAAGATAATTAAGAAAGCAATTAAAGTATAAACAATTAAAATAATACTATATATTCTTTATTATGACAAGTGCCAGGTGAAACAGAGGTAGTATAATCAAATGACTTTAGTTTCATATTTCTTACATTCTAGCTGGGGAAAAAAGTCTATCATAGAGTTTTTAAAAAGAGAATTAATATAATTAGTACAAACTGTTGAAAGGATGAAACCCAAGAATAAATTAACCAGTTAGAGAAAATTTATGGAGCTGTTAGGATTAGAGCTATGCCTAGTAACACAAAAAAGAATAATCTTAATATTAAAAAAACAAACAACCCAATCCAAAAATGGGCAGAAGACCTAAATAGATATTTCTCCAAAGAAGATATACAGATTGCCAACAAACACATGAAAGGATGCTCAACATCACTAATCATTAGAGAAATGCAAATCAAAGCTACAATGAGGTATCACCTCACACCAGTAAGAATGGCCATCATCAAAAAATCTACAAACAATAAATGCTGGAGAGAGAGTGGAGAAAACGGAACCCTTTTGCACTGTTGGTGGGAATGTAAATTGATACAGCCACTATGTAGAACAGTATGGAGGTTCCTAAAAAAACTAAAAATATAACTACCATGCGACCCAGCAATCCCACTACTGGGCATATATCCTGAGAAAACCATAATTCAAAAAGAGTCATGTAACACAATGTTCATTGCAGCTCTATTTACAATAGCCAGGACTTGGAAGCAACCTAAGTGTCCATCAACAGATGAATGGATAAAGAAGATGTGGCACATATATACAATGGAATATTATTCAGCCATAATAAGAAACAAAATTGAGTTATTTGCAGTGAGGTGGATGGACCCAGAGTCTGTCATACAGAGTGAAGTAAGTCAGAAAGAGAAAAACAAATATTGTATGCTAACACATATATATGGAATCCAAAAAAAAAAAAATGGTTGTGAAGAACCTAGGGGCAGGACAGGAATAAAGATGCAGACATAGAGAATGGACTTGAGGACACAGGGAGTGGGAAGGGTAAGCTGGGATGAAGTGAGAGAGTGGCATGGACCTATACAAACTACTATATATAAAATAGATAACAAATAAGGACCTACTGTGTAGCACAGGGAACTCTACTCAATACTCTGTAATGACCTATATGGGAAAAGAATCTAAAAACGAGTGAATATATGTATAACTGATTCACTTTGCTGTACACCTGAAGCTAACACAACATTGTAAATCAACTATACTACAATATAATTTTTTTTAAAAAAAGAATGAAAGCAATATATGCAGGATGGCTTTGCGGGATAACAAGAATCTTGGTACCTGATAGTAAAGAAGTATGACATCAGTCCTGGGCTGAATTCCCCCAGGCTTCTTTTGCACGAGAGAAAAACAATTATACTTATTTAAGCAATGAAACTTGTTTAGGCCTTTGAACTTTCACTTATATTCAGCAAAAGCTAATTCTAATGAATACTTAAGCCCACAGCACTTCAGGGCAAAAATTGCCTTCTCCTAATCTCTTTTGAAGCAAACAGATAACAATTTATCACTGTGATCTGACTTCTTTCAGTTCATTTAACTTCCCTGAAGTCTGACAGGCATCAAAATCTCTTGTAATTGACTCCTTACTGACTGGCAAGGAAATTACTGCATCTGACAAGATCGTCAAGGAAAACAAATTTCCAATTCCATAATATGGAAGAAGTTCCATTCCTACTGAGCTAGTATATGAGTGAACCCATGTATATTTTACTAATTGTCTGAGATAAAGTGCAATTTTCTCACACACACCAGAAAGATTAATCCAGCAGCATCCTAAGCAGTCAATTTTACTGTACTTTTTGAGACAGAAATTTTACTTAAATCTTTGCAAGGTCTCTGAATTCTACATATATATATTTTAAATGTTGGTGAAATAAATTAAATTTGGCTTTGAATCAAATTACAAACAATTCCAAAGCATATAAATTTCATTCAACAATTTCATCCACGTAAAATGAGACATTTGTATCTTTCAACTTGAATAAAAGGAAATCTAAAATACAGAAGATTTAAATCCATTGTTCATATAGCAGAAGTTTTGGAAAGAGAAATCTATAAAAATCTTTATATTTACATCCCCGTTTAACAGCAATTCATGGCACAAAAAGGAAAATGAAAACTGAAATTAATTGTTCAGTTTCAAGTATTCTATACTTGAGTTATCGTGATACATAAAATTGGTGCATATCTTAGAATCATGTTTCTGTGATGACAACCCAGTTTTACATCCTTTAAATGGTAAATGAATTAATCACTTTTGTATTCTAATTGGGTCAGACTATGACTTAAAGGGACACATTTTTCCATAAAACCCCTGGGATTCAAAAATTAGAGCATATTTCTCACATGAGAGAGAGAGTGAATATCTATATGCTCCCTGTAGTGGAAATAAAGGAAGGTGGTGAACCAAAATTTATTTTCAGTTATAAGAAACTGGGATATGGACCACTTATTTTCCAATTGATTCTTTACAACTCAACTGAGCATGTGCTTATATCTAAATTGGAACATTATCATCTTAAATTTAAGGAATAAAACTAATGTGCATCATTAAGTCTTATAGTTATTACATAACTGTACGATAAGTAGGAGATATTTAGTGAAAATATATGACACAGAAAAATCCAAGTTTTTCAGATGGCAAAATTAAGTTGTACCTTGCTATTGTGGCACTAGCTCCCTGAAACTCAGGGATGCCTGCAAAAGAATGTTTACTTACCCTATTAAATACATTCCCAAATTTTAAAAATGCCCAGAAATAAATATCTACAAAATAGGTTCAGGCTCACAGTCTTCATATGGGCTCAATTCTTTTTTTTAGTATAGAACCGTTTCTTACTTGTATCATGTTAAACATGGACTTTTCTACATATTTGGTATATCTCAGAGCCCAAAAGTGAATTTGTCTCAAAGCTCTAAATAAGGATAATAGTACCTTTCTCCTAGGATTTGATAAGATTAAAGATTTGATAGGGTTAAAAAGATTAATGCAGAGGAAAATAGAGTAGGGCCTGTCAAGCAGTGCGGACACAAAGATTTAGCGGTTACTATGATTGGCAGAGAAAAGTGAAGTTTCATAAACACCTGCTGCAGGGGCTCCCTGTCTCCCACTCTCCCTAAGGCCAAGTCCCTCCATTTTGGCTTGAACTGTAGTGATTCAAAGCCACATCCTAAATCCCCTTTCACTCTAGTAAGCGTAAGGCATTCTGTTCTTTGTAAACACAAGACAGAAAAACTGAGAGGCAAATTCTGCTTCTAGTGTCTACTTTTATACTAATTCAGACCTCATAGAGATCTTCATCCCAAGACATGATATAGACTAAACATACAGATAGCAATTTTTCAGAAGTTTAAATCAATGTATTAATGATAGACAGTTTTATTAAGGGCAACCATAAGGCTGTAAGAATGTGGAATAAGGATAATCTATCTTATACTGCTGAACAAATGGCATGAAGTATACAAACGGCTTCACCAAAGAGCATTTCTTGTCACTCCTACTAGATGTTTAGGGCTTGGCTGAAGTGCCCCTGGGTCTAAAGAAAGATTAAAGCCTTATCCTCCTTTCTTAGGAGCATAAATGAGACTCTAGCTTTGATAGGTATTACTTTTGCATGATCTTACTTGGTTCCTTCTTTTCCATCATTATTCTCTCCAGGAATGAGTCAAAGATGTTATTCTAGAAGAAGTTTCTTAAAAATATAATTAGAATTCTTAAAAGGTGAACAGAAAAAGAAGAAGTAGGAAATGGAGAAGGAGAAAGAGGAAAAAAGATGGAGAAAAGAATTTGTTAAAATATAATTTATTAAGGGAATGAAGATAGGCCTTTTATGTGTCAGTTAGCATAAAAGAAGACAGAAATAATGTCTGAATATGACAAAAATGACCCTTCGTTAATTATTTTTAGGCAGATGTGAAAAAGAAACATAGTCATAATTCCATTTGCTTCTATAATCATGTTCAATAGCAGTTTGTTAAAATTGTACGGCAAGCAGATCAAGGGACTGGTATGTTCAGATAGCTGCTCCAAGAGGTTAAAAACAGCTACAATTTGATCAGTAGAGATGTTACAATCTCACTGAAAAAAAATTTCAAATTAAATGATATCATAGAGAAAGAGTTTTGGAAGAAACAAGGAGGTTTTAAATTAGGCTTATCCACTTTTTTTTTTTTTTTTTTTTTTAGGCTTATCCACTTTTCAAGAAAGTTTCTTGAAAGCATACTGTTTTCAAAATCTGACTCACTTTGCTAATGCTTCACTCTAGTTGTTGTTATTGTGAATCATGTTAGTGATGATCGCACCTTTTATTCCATTTTACAATCATATAATATGCCAAATAATAAGCTAAATATCATTGCACCATATTATACAATAAAATTCGCATGTGACTACTGTATTTTTTTCCAATAAGTGCTTTTGAAAAACTATTCTATTCTGGGAGCATTCCTGCAATTTAAAATTTACAAAAAAAAATAGGTAATTATGTAATGTGATTGTTCTATAAGGGTGTTCTACTGACAGGAAGAAGATACTGACAAAGTCAGCACCATGCATGAAATTAATCACAGTGAAACAAATGTCAGGAACATACAGACACTTATCATGAATGTCATAAATGAACGGGTGGCAACAAGACATGTTAACACTATATTTCACGGTATAGGCCAAAGGGTATATTCTTAAAGCCTGAGGAGTATTCTTAAAAGTTCTATTTTCCAAATGGAAGAAATATGATCATGAAAAGTTATTTCTTCTCAAAAGGATCAAATTGTCTCTTGTCTTGCACAGTTCATGTGAATAAATGGGATCTGACACCAGTCTAACTTTATCATTGACAATTCTATAGTTCAATAAGCAATCATTTTTTTCCTCTCTGAACTGCTTATTCTCCCGAGTTTGGTGCCCAGAGCATGTCTTTTCAGTGCGTGTTTAAAAATAATTTATATGCTGACAATCTGAAAAATAATAGTAAAACAAAAAAGCAGGACAACAGGTTCATTTTTTAAAGAAGAGAAGCATTGCAAAAGATTCCTGCAAACATGAATTTAAGTTGGCAGGGTCCTCTTACACAACTAATCATACAATAATTAAAATACTGCAGGAATTTATTTAACACCAGGTTGGTTTCACCTAGGCACTTAGATTGCCACATTACAGGACAGAAAGTCAAGGGTGCTTAACAGTTATCCCTCTTGGATGCCTTTTTTCTCCTTATTCTTTTTCTCTTTATAATGGTATGCATTTCCAAGCCCCAACCCCATCCCATCCCCATCCCAGAACCTGACAGCAGTCACTTTTAGTGAAAAATCCTTTTCCTAACACATTGAAGTGTTAGGTCTGGTTGCTGATTTCTGTTCAATGGAAGGAAAGGAACACTTTTCAGCAAAGGAAAGACTTTGAAAATGACGAGCCTGAGACAAAAATGACAGTACAACTACATGCCCCTCTCTCTCTTTCTCTCTAGCCCACATCCCTCTCTCTTCCTCTCTCTCCCTTTTCTCCTTGTCCTTTCTTCACCCCCCCAATCTTCCCTTCCTTTCCTCCTTTCTTTCTATCTTTACCTTTTTTTCTATTTTTAAGAAAAATATCATTCAGGTTTTTTTGTTTTTTTTTCTCTCTAAGTCTCCAATCTGTCTTTTCCTCTAAGCTGGGTTTAAACAGACAAAGATAGAAAGTTAAGTCATGAAGGAAAAACTACTTTGTGGTCATAAAACTATGCAGATGCTATTCTCATTAATATATTTGTCATCAAAGAAGCACAGTTTTATCCAGGATCATTTTTTTCTGCCCTAGTAATGTTGGTATTTCTAATTGAAAGAAATATAATGTCAAAGAATCAGGCATCTGTGATTCTCAAATAAGTGTATTCCTGCTACTTTCTCTTCATTTAATTTGTCCCATTTCTCCTCTCCCTGCTTATACAGTTTGGAAGGGGGTTCAAATGGGATCAGTTATGGAAAGCAGTACTCATGTAGCTGGTAGCCCCCAAACAGATGGGATCTCCATTTTTCCAAAATAACCAATTACTCCTGATCAGATAACTACAAAGATCACTGTCTTGACTAATACATATGAAAGCAGAAAGATGGGATCAATACATGATGCCAAGGCTTGAACAATGCTTATCAAAAATAAAACAAATTGTTATCAGTTATTTCTTTGACCTAAAAGTCCAGAAGAGAGACGAGGTTTATAGAACTTGACTAGTAGTACAACAATTTGACATAATGGGATATGAATAAACTAGAAAACACAAAACAAGGAATTCTGGAGCTCAGGCTGAGTGATCGTTGATAGAGAAGAAGGTGAAAAGGAAAGAACAAAATATTTTTAACACTAGGTGATTTTCCATTTGACAAAAGACATTACATTGCAGCATATATAAGCTACCACTCTTTATTGATCCAACAGAAGCTTGTGTGTGAGGCCAATGATTTCATTTGCTAGGACCAACTCACATGGTCTGGAACAAAAAAGGTCGGCAACAATAGAACAATGGTCTAACGACAGAAGTTACAACTTGACATATCTACTGTAGGAGTCAATTAATTGTAGACGAGCACTGGAATGATAGAATGTCACATTCACCATACTCAGTGGTACTCTAACACAGGGGTCTATGAGGACCACACAGCAAATATTTACAGCTTCATGAGCCACAAGGTTTCCATCACAGCCACTCAACTCTCGAGTTGTAGCTCAAAATTAGGAATTGACAATATGTAAATAATAAATAAATGAGCTCTGGGGGGAATTTGGCTCGTGTGCCTGCATTTGAATGACCCCATCACAAAGAATCACACTTGAGTAAACATTTTAAATTATTTTACTACTTTTTAATCTTTATTTTATAAGTAAATGGAGAGGCAGTGAGAGTTTGGAAGTGCTAGGATGCTGACTTCTGACTGCCATGTATTATACACAGCATTCATGGTAGAGGCACTTAGAAAATTTAATAACTAATCAAGTTGCAGCTATACTGGACACCAAATAAATATTTATGTGTCCCATCATTAATATTTCCTTCTATTCTGGGAATAATAAAAGGCATCAAGAACAGCTATGTGGAAAATTGAGAGCTGCATCAAAAGGGGGATGTGCTTGGCATTGCTTTAAAAACAATGTAGCTCTTTGCACATTTGCATATAAATTTTTTCCTGAATTTAAATAAACTATTTTTCTAATGGTTCTTATTTATTTTTGAACAAATATATTGCACTTATTCATTTTCTCTGTAGTGCAATATCTCCTGACTCAAACATACTTGCAGATATTTTAGCAACTGTCCAATGATTTGCAAAAGTGATTTATAATGCCAGAGTTTCTGATTCTGTTCAAAGTTAGCAAGTGAAACTCTAAACTCTATGACACTGTTACCCAAAAAGCACGGACTTTCTTTTTTTTTTTTTTTTTTGGTGGTACGCGGGCCTCTCACTGCTGTGGTCTCTCCCGTTGCGGAGCACAGGCTCTGGGCACGCAGGCTCAACGGCCATGGCTCACGGGCCCAGCCGCTCTGCTGCATGTGGGATATTCCCGGACCGGGGCACAAACCCATGTCCCCTGCATCGGCAGGCAGACTCTCAACCACTGCACCACCAGGGAAGCCCAAGCACTGACTTTCTTAATCTCATCTGGATATTAAGAAGAAATTAAAATATCTAAGAACTTCAAGATCCCTAAAGTCTAATTCTACAAAAAAATATGTCAGCATTATTAAAAGCAATCATTAAGTTTCTACCAATCACCAAAAGGAATGTTATTTTTAGGAGGTAGCACTTTAAAACTTTTTACTAATTCAAATCAACTTTGTCCCACTTGCAAAGTAACCTGTCTGCATAACACATTTATTGGAAAATTTCAACCTCTTCCCTAACAGAATAAGCATTCATAAGTCCCAATGTGACTGGAAGCAACAGTTCTGTAATGGAAATGTCACTGCAACCTTAAATATAGAGTTTGCCACCGTGAAAACTGTAATAACAGATGATCACAAATGACTGGTGTGATGAATCAATGCAGAGAAAGAAGGAGAGAAAGAAGTCTGTGTAGGTGTTTGTGTGGAGTCGGGGGAAGAGTGCCTTAAACACAGGAGTATACAGATGGCAGTGACAGAGGCATTCTGGGATAAATTTGACTTTTTACACCATGGGACTTCTCTGCTACCTGCAGTTACCTATACATCAACTGGACAAAATAATGAAGATTCAAAGGCAAGTGGAGAAAAAAGAAATTACAAGAGTGACCTTATTGCTTTCACTTTGGTGATGAGAACAAAAGAAAGGAGGAATAAAAAAGAGCAAATGAGACAGGCAAGCTGTTTTGAAAAAGGTCAGTCAATATATATTGACTGGGCTCTCCTGACATATTTCATGGTCTAACATAGTTCATAATCCATTAATTTTTTTTCCTACTGTTGTATCAAATACAATGTTCTGGATAAGAGAAAACAGATTTAAAAAACTACTGTTGGGGCTTCCCTGGTGGCACAGTGGTTGAGAGTCCACCTGCCGATGCAGGAGACACGGGTTCGTGCCCGGTCCGGGAAGATCCCACATGCCGCAGAGTGGCTGGGCCCGTGAGCCATGGCCGTTGAGCCTGCGCGTCCGGAGACTGTGCTCCGCAACGGGAGAGGCCGCAACAGTGAGAGGCCCGCGTACCGCAAAAAAAAAAAACCCAAAACCCAAAAAACAAACTACTCTTGGACTTCCTCTTTTTATTATGATGAAATACGTAATTCAGGCTAATGTTTCCTCTTAGAACAAGTTTAAAAAGCAGAACAAAATACTTAAGAATATCTCCTTGATGATTGGGGACACTGTCCCTAGCAGTATTGTTGATCCCCAAACTGAAAGGCTAAGCGGTCCTTTTGACAGCCTCATAGGTTTAGGGAAAGAGAGATTGGAATCTAATGGCCATCCAGAGACAGGGGCTGAGGGATCCCAGGTAAATACAGTAGTACTGCATTGGAAAGTGACCCTGGAAGCCTGCAGTCTAGATAAAACCAGAGGCACTCTCATACAGGATTTTGCTCAGCTTCAGATTATCTCAATCATTAAAATGGATTGAGAAGATCTCAGATTATGAGTACCACAAATCCTGGGTCAAAAGTAAGCATTCTCTGTCGAGGAAAATATTATCATCCAGTAAATCAAATAAGCACACAGTTTTGCAAATAAAATATACAATACATAATCAAAAATAACCAGCACTGCAAGATAGGGCAATATGAATAAAAACTAGCCAGCCCCAAACAACAAGCAACATCAACTGATTCATGGAGACTACAGTATTGATATTAGCAGATGTAGATATTAAATAACTATAACTATTTAAAAATAGCTATATAAAATATGTTCAATAAGAAAAATACAAGAATAAGATTTTTTGTAGAAATTTGGAAATTTTATTTTAAAATGGTAAAATATAATAAAATTAGGAACTTAATGGATGGGGTAAGAGCAAATTAGACAAAATAGAAGAAAGAGTTAGTGGACTGGAACATAAGTAAAAGGAAAAAATTCCAGACTGAAATAAAAGGAGAAGAATGGAAAATGTAGAAGAAGACAGGGTATGAGACAAAGATAATACCCTGGGAAGTAATAACATACCTCTAATTGGAATCAGAGGAAGGGAGGAAAAATAAGATGAGTCAGAAGTAATGTTTAATAAAGTAAGGACTAAGAAATTTGCAAACTTGATGAAAGATGTGAAACCACAGCTTCAAGAAACCTTATTAATTCCAAGCAAGGAAATATAAAGTAATACATTTGGGTAGATTATTGTCTATGCTTCATGTTTCTGTATGTCCTACAAGCAGAAGCACTGACTGGCTTTGTTCAAGACTGATCTTTGCATAGATGTTTGCATAGTAAACATTCTTGGATAATAGAGTAAGTGCCTCACTCTACAGCAGAGAGGTTTTTCTGTATGCTCCAATGTAACAAAGGTACAGCTATAAAATCTCATGTTCCCTTAACACAATGCCTCTCACCTGAAATGCAACCCACTGAGTATGCAGGTGCCACTTGGCACTCTGCTTCTCTATCTGGGAATTGAGGCTCAGGGAATTGGCATGATGCTAACAACCTAGCTAGTGGTAATGCAGTGAATAATAAAGCTCTTTGTCTCTGACCTGGGAGTATCCTGTCTTCTACCAGTATCCATGAAACTTGGCAAGATAATTGTATTAGCTTGAAAATGAATTGAAAATAGCAGATCTTTCACAGTTCTTGATGTATATACCAAGTAAAAATTCAGAAAGCCAAGACAAAAATAAATCTTAATATCAGCCAAAGAAACCTGTCAGATTACTTTCAAATGAGAAAAAGTACACTAACAACTGAATTTTCAATAGAAATCATGGAAGCAAGAAGATAACGGAATGATACCAGCAAGTCTCGAAGAAAATTCTGGCAACCTAGAATTTATAATCAGCAAAAACACCCTCAATATTCAAGGTGATTTTCAGACAAACAAATTGAGAAAAATTATTATCAGTAGACCCAAGTCTTCAGGAATTCTAAAAGGTATTCTTCTGGCAGCAGGAATATGATTATAAATGGAAGGACTCAGATTCAAGAATGATGATAAATAGCAAAATATGTAAGTATACAGCAAATTTTAAATTAATATTTATACAAACATAATAGTTTGAAATATAGAGCCAATTAAAATAAAAGACAGCAATGGCTTCAGTTTGGAAAAGAGTCATAGTATTAAGCATTCTAAGGCGATCTTTTTTCTGGAAAGAAGGTTAAAGTAACAAATACATTTCTTTAATATGAAAGAGATGCATGCTGTAATCTCTAGGACAGCCCTTAAACCCTAAAGAAAATAGAAAAAACAAAGAATTGAATTAAATTTCCTATTTAAAGTATGTCTTTCTATAGAAGAGATTAACAGACCAAGTAGATCAAGGTTACAGTATATATTTTTTATTTGTACATAAAAAGATTAATGTTAAAGTTTTAAGAATCATATATATGCCCAAACTTTGATATACAGGAATCTTTCCTTTAGACACAAAAATTAAAATTAAGTCCCTGCCTTGTAAGGGTTACTAATAATCCCTAAGGTATCTGTCAACTATGCTGCCCAGAGCCCCCAAAGCACACTTTACATTTATTTATAAAACTAAGTATATTACAGCATTTAAGACTGTGTATATGACTACATAGTGATGTTGTTATTACATAAGTATCATGTTTAAAACATTTGACATGTAAAACCAATATACAAAAATTCTTAGAAGTTTTTCTCAAAACATAACAAAGATGAATACTTCAAAAAATAATAATAATCACTGTTAAATTATTGTTTTTATTTGCTTTACTGAACTGGATAAAACATAAGAAAAGAGAAATAATAAACAGAAGTAAAAATTATTTTTAGACACAAGTTGCTAATTCTTCAGAACTTTTGTTTCATGGGTGGTGGGGGAGAAGTGCTCCTAATTCTCTTCATTCCAGTCATTACATCAATGTGAAAATATGTTGAAGCGTAAGAAATTGCTGATATTCACCTATTTTGACACGTGAAAATGGATATTTCACTTGATTTATATTTTAGTAACATTTCAAATGTTAAATAACTTCTAAACTTCTCTTAACTTCTATTTTTTTTTGGGGGGGGTGGTGGTACGCGGGCCTCTCACTGCTGTGGCCTCTCCCGTTGCGGAGCACAAGCTCCGGACGCGCAGGCCCAGTGGCCATGGTTCACGGGCCCAGCCACTCCGCGGCATGTGGGATCTTCCCGGACCGGGGCACGAACCCACGTCCCCTGCATCGGCAGGCGGACTCTCAACCACTGCACCACCAGGGAAGCCCTTTCTTAACTTCTAAATGTGTGCATGTTGTATACAGCACTTACATTTTTATTTTAGTATGTCAAGCATGTGTTATGACATATTGCATAAATAGCATTCTAATATAAGTTTAAAATTTTGTGATATACTTATTGCACAAACAATAGTCAATATTCAATGCTAAATAACCAAAGTAGTCGTCCTCATTTTTACTCATACTGATTATACTACTCAGTACTCTGTATAATGAATAATGCTGATTGATTCTGATTGTAATTTCAGAGTTCTAAGAATGTAGATATTCCCATGCAGATAGTACAATTATTCTGAACATTGGAAGCTAGTGGTTAATAAATTACATGTTAAAAATTGTAGTAAAATATTTATCGTCTGTACTTGCAAAGTTATTTTGGCAATTTTCTTTTCCTTCTACAAACTTGTAGAACTGCAACACAAAACACTGTAAATGAGGCTCATCTTAAACAAGCTGAGCAATGATTTAGGCCTCAGTACATTTCTATCTGTCTCCTCAGTGATGCTATGTTTTCATTCAGAGCAGGGGGGGATAAAAATACCAACATCACTAATGAAGCTGTTCGGCCCTGTGGCCTGATGTTGGAACAGCAGACGCTGACTTCATCAGTATTTAAATTACAGGAGCAAAGAATGTTTTCTAGTTGAGCACTGTTCCAGTTCTTTGAACTGACTGCCATGGATTCCCGGAGCTTGACCGCATTACAATTTTCACACTTAGCAACTGTAAAATTGTTAAAGAGATATCTTTCCACACGGTTTATCCATTATTACTGCTAAGTTTGGCATACCACCTTAGTTACGGACTTTAAATGCCACTTTCATCACTTCCCAGGGTAACCTTGGCCATGAAATTGGAAAATCAGATCATTTTCTGGTCCGTTTTCTTCTTTTCCTTTGCATGAGATTAGATTTTGCTACGCTTGACTGACAAATCCCATTTAGGATTCAAGGAGAGGCCTGTGCCCGACCTCTTTAAGAAGTGGGAGGTGAGATGTCTTAGGCAGTGATGGGGAAGAAAGGACCAATTTCAACTCATCACACAAAGGCAATTAGTGATTAATTCACACTGTGAGACAAAAATACTTGTAAAAGTATAAAGTGTTTTAGTGTCAGATCACAACATTATTTAAGATTCTTTAAAAATACCAGTCATGTTCAAGGGTTTTCTCTGCATGTTTTTTCTTTCAAATTATATTTCTTGTTCTGTTACAGAGTAAAGCACAAGCTCAAATTATTTTTACCTGAATAATATGTTCCACAATTAACAGGAAAAATCATTTTTTAAGAAATAACCAATGTTAATCCAAAATAGATACATTTTTCATGGCATATTAACATAAGGTGATCGCTTTATTATTCAGGGATGTAATGCTTAGTTGCTTGGCTGTACAGTTCCAGATATTACCTGCTTTGAGGACATTTATCCATTGTTGATGTGGTGATAAAGTGTGGTTGAAGAAAGGACGAAAGTAATAATTGGTAAATGCCTCAGATTAATATTATGTATTCCAGACTTTGTTTTCTGAGTATATGTAATAGGATTCAAATCTCAATAATGAGTTTAGGGATGAGTTGGCATTTTAAAATCTATGTCCTGCTACATCACAAATTTACATTAAACTGATTGAAACAAACAAACAAAAAATCAACTAGATACATTGTCATAAGAATCTGAATGAGCAAATGGATCAATGAGATGTCCAAGCCATCTTCTTGCGTTTAGAGACCTGTTCAACATTGAAAGACCATTTGATTTAAATAGGCAAACTTGGAAGAGTGATATCTTTAAGGATCAACAGGCTAAAAATGATTGTTACTTTATGTTGATTTCTACGCCTACTGTCCTGTTTCTTTCTAAACTTCTTTTTATCAATAGTTGCATTTCCAGGAATTATTACTGTATCACATTTTGCATCACTGAAGTTCTAGTGACTTAAGAAAGAATCTTTAGTAGTCCTCAATTTCTCTTTCAATACATTTAGTTTCTGATTTGTGTCCAGTCAGTTTGGGGCTCTAGCCAAACACCTGGTAAAATAATAAGCTGAAATTCATTTCTAAACGTTATGTGGGAAGAAATGTGGATCACAGTACCTTGCATAAAGTGCAAATAAATATTTGTGAAAGACTAGGCCATTTCCCTTCATCTCTCTGGCTGTATAAATATTGCAGTGCATGAATGAAGTGTTCAGATGTAGGAACTCAAATGTTTTGAAATCAATTATAAAAAGAGATTCACAGCTGCCTAAAAATTTAAATAACTTGTTTTCCCCCAAATGGAAACTCTTTCAGTAATATGGAAATATGCACCATCCTAATAGAAAATTCTAGTGAAATTTTATTTTATATATTAGGTACATTTCTGAGAAGCTGTGCAAAGCAAGCAAGTGTATAAAAAAAAAATTCTCAGTGAATTTCATTACATTTTCAGTAAGAATACCTCTTAGTAAAAGATGTTGTCTTTGGTACATGAGAAAAATTATTACATACCTATGAATTTCAATGTTCATTTCAAAAAGTACTCCTCTTTTATCCCTGTGCTTCTAATATTATATACCATTTGAAGATGTCAAGCACATGAGAAAAAAAAAAAATCTCTGAAATTTGCACTTCTGCAACTCTCAAAGATACACACTCTCACTTGAAATCTCGTATATGTATGTATATTGATATATAACATACATATGATTTCCATTTTACTATTTTCATTCATTTCATTGGATTTCATTACTTAGTTGGCTGTCATTTTGGCTATCCTTGTTGTGATATCAACAACATTCAGCTCTATTTTATTCACCAAATAATGATTACTTATTAAGTATGTGCAAATTAATTTTTATTAAAAGTTAATAATTTACTTTAGGAAATATAGGTGAGAAATAAAATAGTCTTTGAACAAAATCTGATAGCTGGGCAAGGAAAAAGTGGTAAGACAAATATGTAGATAATTATAATAAAAATATACTACAGATTTGATTTCTTCTTAAACTCTACATTAGTTTTTTCAGGTAATGCTAGTACTTAGTCTACATTTAATTAATAAACTATTCCTCTATGTATGGTCAATGGATTTCTCATCACTAAATATATTTCCATGTTGAATTTTCTTTTTACTTGATAAAAAGTTCTATCATTCTGAAGACAACTATATGAATTATCTGATTATTTTTCATACGGTCAATATTTAGTGAGAATTTAACTTATGTAAACAATTGTTTTAAGGCTTGGTTATGTAATTGAGGAGTAGGTATCCTGGGTCTCTGGAGTCTCAGTATTAATAAATTTTAATGAAATTTATTTTAATTCAATAAAATTTACCTGTGCTTCTACACAGTGATAACGTTCCAGAGATGGGGAAAATTCACGCTTAGGTATAAAATGTCAGCACTTTCCCTCTTTACAACAAAGAATAGATTGTTTACATTGCTTTTGTCCATTTCAGGGAAGTTATATTTACTATACAGATTGTTTTAAAATAGTGAACATACTCTGTGACTCAACCATTTTACTCCTGGGTGCATCTTCAATAGCAGTGGATACATGTTTTCAGGTTTTGCAGACTCAGAATGAATAAGAAAAGGCTATGGCAGCTTGGAATCCACTGGGAAGAAATGTCCGAAGGCTAAATTTGAATACATCACCATGGTTCAAAACACTGATTTGAAAACAGTGTTTTAAATATATACCATTGTTCCCAGATCCTAAATTCACTCTTAAAAAAATGCCCACCTATCTGTCTGTGGCTATCAACTCAAACCAAAAAGTTAAGTGAAACTCAATCACCTGTTTTTTCAAAGAAAACAAGATTTGCTTTATTTTAAATTTCACATAGTACACTACTCTGACACACTGTTCAAAGCTGGGCTACTTCATCAAGCTCTTAAGAGATCATTCAAATATTCTGACAATTGACAGTAATTGATAATTTAGTGTGGATTTTTTTACTCAAAACCATGAGGCCAGACTAATGCTACCAAAGAGATATATGCTGTATTCAGACCGTCAAATAGGAATACTAGGATAACATCTGTTAATTTGACATTTTTCAAACTGTATTTATTTCAAATCTCTTTTTATTTTTCACAAACTGTTATCAAACAATCTAAAAAAAACATGGAAAAGATATAACAACTTTCCAAAATTTCAGGATTTTGTTTTTAAAATCACTGCTTTTCTTAATCCAATTCCCACGACAGTTTTTAAAAATGGAACTAAAAGAACACGCTGATGATGATGAATGTGTGCAGACTTCAAATCCTATTGATATTTTATAATGTAAGAAAGACCTGTACCCTAGGTAAGATATCCGTAGCCATTTCTCATACAGAAAACACATCTTTCTACTTACATGTCAGTTTTGAAAAAGCATAAAGCCAATTTGATGGCAAGTGTGGATATGTGTTATTTCACCACCAGTCAGATTAAAAGGAACAGGCTCAAGAGATCCTACAAGAACTGTTATGATGTCAATAAAACGTTCTGTGAGTGGCAGGACTAAGCTGGGGACAATTCACCCACTCACTAGTGGAAGTCGAACCGCATGCTGAGAACACTCAGAGTACTTGGCAGGATTAGAAATAGCCCCAGCATGACCAATATAATTTTTCCTCTCCACAAAAATAAACAGCTAACAAGTGTGGACCAAAGAGAAATATAAAATTAGAAAGATTAGGCTATGTTTCTACCATTGGCAATTTGTGTTTGGTAGAAATAATGTATCCAACAATTGTGTACATATGTGCAATTATGTACATGGCTATGGAAATCACATGGGGAACAATTTTCTATAATTTAGAGGATTCTAAGGACTTTTAGTATTACTACAATAATATAAATTGATATTGGTTTTATCTCTAATTCTATTTTCAGAGTATGGGTAAAATTTAGCAAATAAACTTTTATCTTCAACACACCTCAATTTTAACAACTGACAAAGGCCCTATGGTACATAATAGCCCAGGAAAAGAACTGGCACCATTTTTGTTCCTTTGCATTGGCTAAGACCTGAATAAATATTTATTAAGAACTATCATGCAACTATATGCCAATAAAATGGACAACCTGGAAGAAATGGTCAAATTCTTAGAAAGGTACAACCTTCCAAGACTGAACCAGGAAGAAGTAGGACATATGAACAGACCAATCACAAGTAATGAAATTGAAACTACGATTAAGAATCTTCCAACAAATGTCCAGGACTAGATACCTTCACAGGTGAATTCTATCAAACATTTAGAGAAGAGCTAACACCCATTCTTCTCAACTCTTCCAAAAAATTGCAGAGAGAGGAACACTCTCAAGCTCACTCTACAAGGCCACCATCACCCTGATACAAAATTCAGACAAAGGTATCACAAAAAAAGAAACTTCTAGACCAATATCATTGATGAATATAGCTGCAAAAATCCTCAACAAAATACTAGCAAACAAAATCCAGCAACACATTAAAAGGATCATACACCATGATCAAGTGGGATTTATCCCAGGGATGCAAGGATTCTTCAATATATGCAAATCAATCAATGTGATACACCACATTAAAAATTTAAGAATAAAACCATATGATCATCTCAACAGATGCAGAAAAAGCTTTTGACAAAATTCAACACCAATTTATGATAAAAAATGTCCAGAATGTGGGCATAGAGGGAATCTACAACATTATAAAGGCCAAATATGATAAACCCACAGCAAACATTCTCAGCAGTGAAAAACTGAAGGCATTTTCTCTAAGATTAGGGACAACGCAAGGATGCCCACTTTCACCACTATTATTCAACATAGTTTTGGAAGTCCTGGTCATGGTAATCAGAGAAGAAAAAGAAATAAAAAGAATACAAATTGGAAAACAAGAAGTAAAACTGTCACTATTTGCAGATGACATGATACTATATATAGAAAATCCTAAATATGCCACCAGAAAACTACTAGAGCTCATCAATGAATTTGGTAAAGTTGCAAGATAGAAAATTAATGCACATAAATCTCTTGCATTCTTATATACTAACAAAGAAAGATCAGAAAGAGAGATTAAGGAAACAATCCTATTTACCATTGCAACAAAAGAACAAAATACCTGGGAATAAATCTACCTAAAGAGGCAAAAGACCTGTACTCAGAAAACTATAAGATACTGATGAAAGAAATCAAAGATGACACAAACAGATGGAGAGACATACCACGTTCTTGGATTGGAAAAAACAATACTGTGAAAATGACTATACTACCCAAAGCAATCTACAGATTCAGTGCAATTCCTATCAAATTACCAATGGCATTTTTTACAGAACTACAAAAAAAAATTTCACAATTTGTATGGAAACACAAAAGACCCTGAATAGCCGAAGCAATCTTGAGAAAGAAAAACAGCGGGAGGAATCAGGCTCCCTGACTTCAGACTACACTACAAAGCTACAGTAATCAAGACAGTATGGCACTGGCACAAAAACAGAAAAACAGATCAATGGAAAGGATAGAAAGCCCAGTCATAATCCCATGTACCTATGGTCAACTAATCTTTGACAAAGGAGGCAAGAATATACAACAGAGAAAAGACAGTCCCTTCAATAAGTGGTGCTGGGAAAACTGGACAGCTACATGTGAAGAATGAAATTAGAACACTCCCTAGCACCATACACAAAAATAAACTCAAAATTGATTAAGGACCTAAATGTAAGACCAGACACTTTAAAGCTCTTAGAGGAAATCAGGCAGACCACTCTTTGACATAAATCACAGCAAGATCTTTTTAACCCACTGCCTAGAGTAATGAAAATAAAAACAAAAATAAACAAATGGGACCTTATGAAACCTAACAGCTTTTGCACAGCAAAGGAAACCATAAGCAAGACGAAAAGGATGGCAGAATATATTTGCAAATGAAGCAACTGACAAAGGATTACTCTCCAAAATATACAAACTGCTCATGCAGCTCAATATCAAAAGGACAACAACCCAATCAAAAAATGGGCAAGGAATCAGGAAGATGGCAGAAGAGTAAGACACAGAGATCACCTTCCTCCCCACAGATACACCAGAAATACATCTACACGTGGAACAACTCCTACAGGACATCTACTGAACGCTGGTAGAAAACCTCAGACCACCCAAAAGGCAAGAAACTCCCCACGTACCTGGATAGGGCAAAAGAAAAAAGAATAAACAGAGACAAAAGAATAGGGACGGGACCTGCACCAGTAGGAGGGACCTGTGTAGGAGGAAAGGTTTCTACACACTAGGAAGCCCCTTCGTCGGCGGAGACTGAGGGTGGCAGAGGGGGGAAGCTTCGGAGCCACGGAGGAGAGCGCAGCAACAGGGGTGCGGAGGCCGCACAGAGGATCGGTGCTGACCGGCACTCACCAGCCCGAGAGGCTTGTCTGCTCACCCGCTGGGTCGGGCGGGGCTGGGAGCTGAGGTTCGGGCTTCGGTCGGATCACAGGGAGAGGACTGTGGTTGGCGTCGTGAACACAGCCTGAAGGGGCTAGTGCACCACAGCTAGCTGGGAGAGAGTCCGGGAAAAAGCCTGGACCTGCCGAAGAGGCAAGTGACTTTTTCTTCCCTCTTTGTCTCCTGGTGCACGAGGAGAGGGGATTAAGAGTGCTGCTTAAAGGAGCTCCAGAGACGGGCACAAGCCGCAGCTAACAGCACACACCCCAGAGACGGGCATGAGACGCTAAGGCTGCTGCTGCCGCCACCGAGAAGCCTGTGTGCGAGCATAGGTCACTATCCACACCTCCCTCCCGGGGAGCCTGTGCAGCCCGCCACTGCCAGGGTCCCGTGATCCAGGGACAACTTCCCTGGGAGAACGCACGGCGCGCCTCAGGCTGGTGCAACGTCACATCGGCCTCTGCCGCCGCAGGCTCGCGCCGCACTCTGTGCCCCTCCCTCCCCCCGGCCTGAGTGAGCCAGAGCCCCCGAATCAGCGGCTCCTTTAACCCCGTCCTGTCTGAGCGAAGAACAGACGCACTCCCGCGACCTACACTCAGAGGCAGGGCCAAATCCAAAGCTGAGCCCCGGGAGCTGTGCAAAGAAGAGAAAGGGAAATCTCTCCCAGCAGCCTGAGAAGCAGCGGATTAAAGCTCCACAATCAACTTGATGTACCCTGCATCTGTGGAATACATGAATAGACAACGAATCATCCCAAATTGAGGAGGTGGACGTTGAAAGCAAGATTTATTTATTTTTCCCCTTTTCCTCTTTTTGTGAGTGTGTATGTGTATGGTTCTGTGTAAAATTTTGTCTGTATAGCTTTGCTTTCATCATTTGTCCTAGGGTTCCATCCGTCCTTTTTTTTCTTTAAAAAATTTTTTTTCTTATTTTTTTATTTTAATAACTTTATTTTATCTCCCTTTCCCTTCCTTCCTTCCTTCCATCCTTCCTTCCTTCCTTTTCTCCCTTTTATTCTGAGCTGTGTGGATGAAAGGCTCTTGGTGCTGCAGCCAGGAGTCAGTGCTGTGTCTCTGAGGTGGGACAGCCAACTTCAGGACACTGGTCCACAAGAGACCTCCCAGCTCCTCATAATACCAAATGGCAAAAATCTCCCAGAGATCTCCATCTCAACACCAGCACCCAGCTTCACTCAACGACCTGCAAGCTACAGTGCTGGACACCCTATGCCAAACAACTAGCAAGAAGGAACACAACCCCACCCATTAGCAGACAGGCTGCCTAAAATCATAAGTCCACAGACACCCCAAAACACACCATCAGACGTGGACCTGCCCACCAGAATGACAAGATCTAGCCTCACCCACAAGAACACAGGCACTAGTCCCCTCCACCAGGAAGCCTACACAACCCACTGAACCAACTTTAGCCACTGGGGACAGTCACCAAAAACAACGGAAACTATGAACCTGCAGCCTGAAAAAGGAGACCCCAAACACAGTAAGATAAGCAAAATGAGAAGACAGAAAAACACACAGCAGAAGAAGGAGCAAGATGAAAACCCACCAGACCTAATAAATGAAGAGGAAATAGGCAGTCTACCTGAAAAATAATTTAGAATAATGATAGTAAAGATGATCCAAAATCTTGGAAATAGAATAGAGAAAATGCAAGGAACATTTAACAAGGACCTAGAAGAACTAAAGATGAAACAAGCAATGATGAACAACACAATAAATGAAATTAAAAATACTCTAGAAGGGATCAATAGCAGAATAACTGAGGCAGAACAACGGATAAGTGACCTGGAAGACAAAAGAGTGGAAGTAATTACCACAGAGCAGAATAAAGAAAAAAGAATGAGAAGAACTGAGGACAGTCTCAGAGACCTCTGGGACAACATTAAATGCACCAACATTCGAATTATAGGGGTCCCAGAAGAAGAAGAGAAAAAGAAAGGGACTGGGAAAATATTTGAAGAGATTATAGTTGAAAACTTCCCTAATATGGGAAAGGAAATAGTTAATCAAGTCCAGGAAGCACAGAGAGTCCCATACAGGATAAATCCAAGGAGAAACATACCAAGACACATATTAATCAAACTGTCACAAATTAAATACAAAGAAAACATATTAAAAGAAGCAAGGGAAAAACAACAAATAACACACAAGGGAATCCCCATAAGGTTAACAGCTGATCTTTCAGCAGAAACTCTGCAAGCCAGAAGGGACTGGCAGGACATATTTAAAGTGATGAAGGAGAAGAACCTACAACCAAGATTACTCTACCCAGCAAGGATCTCATTCAGATTTGATGGAGAAATTAAAACCTTTACAGACAAGCAAAAGCTGAGAGAGTTCAGCACCACCAAACCAGCTTACAACAAATGCTAAAGGAACTTCTCTAGGCAAGAAACACAAGAGAAGGAAAAGACCTACAATAACAAACCCAAAACAATTAAGAAAATGGGAATAGGAACATACATATCGATAATTACCTTAAATGTAAATGGATTAAATGCTCCCACAAAAAGACACAGACTGGCTGAATGGATAGAAAAACAAGACCCATATATATGCTGTCTACAAGAGACCCACTTCAGACCTAGAGACACATACAGACTGAAAGTTAGGGGATGGAAAAAGATAGTCCATGCAAACGGAAAGCAAAAGAAAGCAGGGGTAGCAATTCTCATATCAGACACAATAGACTTTAAAATAAAGACTATGAGAAGAGACAAAGAAGGACACTACATAATGATCAAGGGATCAATCCAAGAAGAAGATATAACAACTGTAAATATTTATGCACCCAACATAGGAGCACCTCAATTTGTTAGTTAGGCAAATACTAACAGCCATAAAAGGGGAAATCGACAGTAACAGTCATAGTAAGGGACTTTAACACCCCACTTTCACCAATGGACAGATCATCCAAAATGAAAATAAATAAGGAAACACAAGCTTTAAATGATACATTAAACAAGATGGACTTAATTGATATTTATAGGACATTCCATCCAAAAGCAACAGAATACACATTTTTCTCAAGTGCTCATGGAACATTCTCCAGGATAGATCATATCGTGGGTCACAAATCAAGCCTTGGTAAATTTAAGAAAATTGAAATTGTATGAAGTATCTTTTCCGACCACAATGCTATGAGACTAGATATCAATGACAGGAAAAGATCTGTAAAAAATACAAACACATGAGGGCTAAACAATACACTACTTAATAACGAAGTGATCACTGAGGAAATCAAAGAGGAAACCAAAAAATACCTAGAAACAAATGACAATGGAGACACGACGACCCAAAACCTATGGGATGCAGCAAAAGCAGATCCAAGAGGGAAGTTTATAGAAATACAATCATACCTTAAGAAACAGGAAACATCTTGAATAAACAACGTAACCTTGCACCTAAAGCAATTAGAGAAAGAAGAACAAAAAAGCCCCAAAGTTAGCAGAAGGAAAGAAATCATAAAGATCAGATCAGAAATAAATGCAAAAGAAATGAAGAAAATGATAGCAAAGATCAATAAAACTAAAAGCTGGTTCTTTGAGACGATAAAAAAAATTGATAAACCATTAGCGAGACTCATCAAGAAAAAAAGGGAGAAGACTCAAATCAATAGAATTAGAAACGAAAAAGGAGAACAACTGACACTGCAGAAATACAAAAGATCATGAGAGATTACTACAAGCAACTCTATGCCAATAAAATGGACAACCTGGAAGAAATGGACAAATTCTTAGAAATGCACAACGTGCCAAGGGTGAAATAGGAAGAAATAGAAAATATGAACAGACCAATCACAAGCACTGAAATTTAAACTGTGATTAAAAATCTTCCAACAAACAAAAGCCCAGGACCAGATGGCTTCACAGGCGAATTCTATCAAACATTAGAGAAGAGTTAACACCTATCCTTCTCAAACTCTTCCAAAATATAGCAGAGGGAGGAACACTCCCAAACTCATTCTACGAGGTCACCATCACCCTGATAGCAAAACCAGACAAGGATGTCACAAAGAAAGAAAACTACAGGCCAATATCACTGATGAACATAGATGCAAAACTCAACAAAATACTAGCAAACAGAATCCAGCAGCACATTAAAAGGATCATACACCATGATCAAGTAGGGCTTATTCCAGGAATGCAAGGATTCTTAAATATACGCAAATCAATCAATGTGATACACCATATTAACAAATTGAAGGAGAAAAACCATATCATCATCTCAATAGATGCAGGGAAAGCTTTCGACAAAATTCAACACCTATTTATGATAAAAACCCTGCAGAAAGTAGGCATAGAGGGAACTTTCCTGAACATAATAAAGACCATATATGACAAACCCACAGCCAACATTGTCCTCAATGGTGAAAAACTGAAAGCATTTCCACTAAGATCAAAGAAGACAAGGTTGCCTACTCTCACCACTCTTATTCGACATAGTTTTGGAAGTTTTAGCCACAGCAATCAGAGAAGAAAAGGAAATAAAAGGAATCCAAATCGGAAAAGAAGAAGTAAAGATGTCACTGTTTGCAGATGACATGATACTATACATAGAGAATCCTAAATATGCTACCAGAAAACTACTAGAGCTAATCAATGAATTTGGTAAAGTAGCAGGATACAAAATTAATGCACAGAAATCTCTGGCATTCCTACACACTAATGATGAAAAATCTGAAAGTGAAATCAAGAAAACAGTCCCATTTACCACTGCAACAAAAAGAATAAAATATCTAGGAATAAACCTACCTAAGGAGACAAAAGACATGTATGCAGAAAATTATAAGACACTGATGAAAGAAATTAAAGATGATACAAATAGATGGAGATATATACTATGTTCTTGGATTGGAAGAATCAACATTGTGAAAATGACTCTACTACCCAAAGCAATCTAGAGATTCAATGCAATCCCTATCAAACTACCACTCGCATTTTTCACAGAAGTACAACAAAAAATTCCACAATTTGTATGGAAACATAAAAGACCCCAAATAGCCAAAGCAACCTTGAGAAAGAAAAACGGAGCTGGAGGAATCAGACTCCCTGACTTCAGACTGTACTACAAAGTGACAGTAATACAGACAGTATGGTACTGGCACACAAACAGCAATATAGATCAATGGAACAGGATAGAAAGTCCAGAGATAAACCCACACACATATGGTCACATTATATTTGATAAAGGAGGGAGGAATATACAGTGGAGAAAGGACAACCTCTTCAATAAGTGGTGCTGGGAAAACTGGACAGGTACATGTAAAAGTATGAGATTAGATCACTCCCTAACACCACACACAAAAATTAGCTCAAAATGGATTAAATACCTAAATGTAAGGCCAGAAACTATCAAACTCTTAGAGGAAAACATAGGCAGAACACTCTGTGACATAAATCACAGCAAGATCCTTTTTGACCCACCTCCTAGAGAAATGGAAATAAAAACAAAAATAAACAAATGGGACCTAATGGAACTTAAAAGCTTTTGCACAGCAAAAGAAAGTATAAACAAGATCAAAAGACAACCCTCAGACTGGAAGAAAATATTTGCAAATGAAGCAACTGACAAAGGATTAATCTCCGAAATTTACAAGCAGCTCATGCCAGTCAATAACAAAAAAACAAACAACCCAATCCAAAAATGGGCAGAAGACCTAAATAGACATTTCTCCAAAGAAGTTATACAGACTGCCGACAAGTACCTGAAAGAATGCTCAACATCATTAATCATTAGAGAAATGCAAATCAAAACTACAATGAGGTATCATCTCACACCAGTCAAAATGGCCATCATCAAAATATCTAGAAACAATAAATGCTGGAGAGGGTGTGGAGAAAAGGGAACACTCTTGCACTGCTGATGGGAATGTGAATTGGTTCAGCCACTATGGAGAACAGTATGGAGGTTCCTTAAAAGACTACAAATAGAACTACCATATGACCCAGCAATCCCACTACTGGGCATATACCCTGAGAAAACCATAATTCAAAAAGAGTCATGTACCAAAATGTTCATTGCAGGTCTATTTACAATAGCCAGAAGATGGAAACAACCTAAGTGTCCATCATCGGATGAATGGATAAAGAAGATGTGGCACATATATATAGTGGAATATTACTCAGCCATAAAAAGAAACGAAATTGAGCTATTTGTAATGAGATGGATGGACCTAGATTCTGTCATACAGAATGAAGTAAGTCAGAAAGAGAAAGACAAATACCGTATGCTAACACATATATATGGAATTTAAGGAAAAAAATGTCATGAAGAACCTAGGGGTAAGACAGGAATAAAGACACAGACCTACTAGAGAATGGACTTGAGGATATGTGGAGGGGGAAGGGTAAGCTGTGACAAAGCAAGAGAGTGGCATGGACATACATACACTACCAAATGTAAAATAGATAGCTAGTGGGAAGCAGGCATATAGCACAGGCAGATCAGCTCGGTGCTTTGTGACCGCCTGGAGCGGTGGGATGGGGAGGGTCGGAGGGAGGGAGACACAAGAGGGAAGAGATATGGGAACACATGTATATGTATAACTAATTCACTTTGTTATAAAGCAGAAACTAACACACCATTGTAAAGCAATTATACTCCAATAAATATGTTAAATAAATAAATAAATAAATACACATCAAATGCAACTTCATGCAGGTGTGATATGTTATCATTATATGAATGTATAACTACGCTTATATACAGCTAATGGAGAAAGGTGGAAATAGATTTTCTGGGTAGTACAGTTTAAGAAGAATTTTGGCACTGTAGGACAGAATCCATTTGGGAATCTATCCTTATTTCCTTTTACAAGACAAGAAAATAATTGTAGAGTATCTACTGCTGGGATTTAAACCCATGTTTCATGCCTGGAGACCTAACATTTTATTCAAGGTGCCAAAGCTTACAAATTTCTCATTAGAAAATTCTTCAGAACAGAAGATAAGGGTAGTGTCCCATTGTCCCTCTGTTGGGATGCTTCATTCATAAGCAAAGGCAGGTAGGGAGTAGACTGAGTACAATGCGCTGAGGAATGGCACGACTTAGTGGGCAGGTGTGTTTCTGAATTTAGGCTGTTCAAGTGGTCCACTGATCCCATGGTCAACTTCTAATGTCTCACAAGTATATATAAATACATGCATTGGGTAAAAGCAGAAAGTGAGAGCAACAGAATCATTGGGCCACTGAAATTAAGACACATTGTATTGATATAAACTGTTTCAATGACTCAACTCATCATCAAGTCCATGCACCTCCATTATGTTAAAAGCCAAATACATGTATTTGATCTGTGGTATATTTCTTGGAAACCATAGGTAGAATGAACCACAAAAAGGTTGGGGGAAAAACCATTCTAGGAAATAATTTTTAAGCAAGATTGATATACTAGCAAATTGGAGATAAAAGGGCCTGGAAAGAATTGCTTTGCTGCTCTCAATACAGTAATAATTCTCTTCCCACTGGAGTGTAATATCTTAAGACATTTCTGGTAACCATCCAGTTTGACAATACTCATAATTAACCTGATCAATATCTATAATCTAGTTAACTGTGGTTATCAGAAAGTCAGTACCTTCAACTGAATACAACAGAGCTCTTGATTCTTTTGATTATTTGGAATTTTGAGTCAAGTTTGAAGGTCACTGGCCATCATTCCTTGAAAGAACCAGACATGTTAGGCATGGAAATTATGTTATAGACACAGTAGGATGGTACTTTTCAGCTGTGTTGCAAGTAAGCTTGGAGGTCCATAATTTCAATGGAACACTTTTTGAGGTTTCATTTCAATGATAATTTAGGGAAATTAATATAATGAGTTCTAAATTTCCTATTACTACTGAGTAGTGCCACTTTTGGGTTTATGTTTTGGATTATATTGGCAGTAAGTGACCAGAGTTTATATTTTAAATTTTAAGGCCACGTTTCTCAATTGTTTTTCTAACACACTTTGGAGACCTTTAGGGTTCTCCAGTATAACCTTGAATGCTTGTGAATGTTTGTGGACCTTTAGAGTATACCTTAATTTCCTCAAGTATAAGGGAAAAATATGTAATTAGCTCTTCTTGAAACTAGATTTCATATTAACATAAGAAAAAAAACTAGATATTTTGGGTTGGTTTCATAGCTATTAAGGCATTTTGGGAAAAGAGCACTTTAAATTTGGTGTCTAGTATATTCAGCCCAATTTCATTTCAATAACTCTATTCACAAAGTATTTAAGTTCTAAACTCATACTCTTGTATAAGAAAAAGACTCATGAATTTATAATTATGTGTTCCAGAAAAATTTAATAAGGGATTTCTAATATGGCCTTTTGTAATTTTCACTTTGCTCAGACTACAATTTACTTTATTCTACCTCAATGTATTTTGGTCAATTTCCATTTCTAAAAACTTGTGAATCTATTAGTTATGTTATTTTCATAACTAATAATTTAAATAATATTCCACTTTCACCAAATTTGGAAAACTTGCATATGTGTAAGGTGAAAGAAATAGTATAGCAAAAACAATAACTGAAAACAATAACTTTTAAAAGAACAAGATAATCTTTAAAGTTAAGAGAATTTTAAACTATAGTTAATGCACATATACAGTAAAGGTACATATATATATTTTTTAAATAAATAAATTTATTTATATATTTATTTTTGGCTGCCTTGGGTCTTCGCTGCTGTGCACGGGCTTTCTCTAGTTGCGGCAAGCAGGGGCTACTCTTCGTTGCGGTGCACGGGATTCTCATTGCGGTGGCTTCTCTTGTTGTGAAGCATGGGCTCTAGGTGCGTGGGCTCAGTAGTTGTGGCACATGGGCTCAGTTGCTCCGCGGCATCTTCCTGCCTCAGGGCTCGAACCCATGTCCCCTACATTGGTAGGCGGATTCTTAACCACTGCGCCACCAGGGAAGCCCCAGTAGATGTATATTTGACAGTGAAAATATAATCAAAAAATTTTAAAAAGACTGGCTTATAATAGATATAAAAATTGAACAGAATATAAGTAAATGTTAATTCTAATTAGGAATAGTCTGAGTTCATAATTTGAAATAAACTATGAAAAATTTTTATTTCCTATTGTACTTTGGAGACAATAACTAGAAGGCTATTTTTATCTTTTTTTTTTTTTTTTTTGCCCTAATGATCTTTACTTCAAATTTGGTTATGCCAGAAATGCTGTGATGTTCAATTTAGTCAATTCTTAGGTTATAACCTTGATTTCTCCACTTCCTTCAAAATATCCTTTCAAACTTGTCTTTCATAATTTCTCTGTCCTTTGCATTACAAAAAGACCTTTTACCACATGGAAATATGGTAATTAAGAGCTTTGTGCCCCTATTTTCTCATGACTGAGTAACATAGAAAACAATGGGGTCTCCTCTTCCTGTTTAGCAATTCCATTCATGCAACAAACATGTTCAATGTACATGTCATAATATAATAACAGTCTAAATGGATTAAATTGCAGTGTGTATTAAACACAATTCTCTCTGGCAGATGTATACAGATATTATGCAGAGCACCACTTAACACTCTTCATATCCAGTTGCAATGCACAAAGTAACACTTCACAGGGTTCCACAAAAACCCACTCCAAACGGCTTCCCTGATGGCGCAGTGGTTAAGAGTCCACTTGCAGGATGCAGGGAACACGGGTTCGTGCCCCAGTCCGCGAAAATCCCACATGCCGCGGAGCGGCTAGGCCCGTGAGCCATGGCCGCTGAGCCTGCGCGTCCGGAGCCTGTGCTCCGCAACGGCAGAGGCCACAACAGTGAGAGGCCCGCGTACTGCAAAAACAAAACAAAACAAAACAAAACACTCCAAGAAAGTAAGACTCCTCTGAAACACCTTTCCGTAACAAACTTTTTTTAGAAATTAAGGCTGCCATGTAAATGGTGAACCATTTTCTAAATCAATTTCATGCCCTCTCTTCCAACTGCACCTACCCACCTTCTTTTTTCCTTTTTTCTGTCATTCCTTATTATTATTATTATTTTTTTGATGGAAATCCAGAGAAGCAGAATACTGCTACTCCAGTTTAATTCACAGTAGCAGCACTGAGTGATTGGGCCCTAAAGCTCTGAGCTGGCTAGAAACATCTGCCAGTTATCAAGGCCTATTCTTGTCATTTGCAGGGCTTGTCTGTATTACACCATCATATCTGTAATGGCAGTAAAATGCAATCGACAGCTCAATAATTATAATAAATTGTTTTTTCTACCAAAACAGTAACATACCTAGAGACCACTTAAAATATACCGTGGTGGTTTTGGAAAGCAGACTCTTTAAACATTTCTTTATTGGGGAGGAATTCCTTTAATTTATTTATTATAATGTAGTTTCATTTTTTTAATGGGAATTTCAGGAATGCATGTTTATGCATGGTTATACTCTTATAGGTCTAACATACTTAATATAAAAGAATCACACACTGACTATACCCATTCACCCACCCACCCACCTATACTCACTCCACATTTCAATTTGTGTATTCATGAAACTGTTAATTTACAGAAGCTTGAAAATATTTATTTCTAATGTGCTATGAAAGCAAAAAAAAAAACAGTTTTTTATAGATAGTTATAATAGATGTTTGCATTTCTTGAAAAGTTTTGGTTCTTAAAGCATTTCATTATATGAGGAATAAATGGAATAACTTGGTAGAATACCACCAAAAGTGAAGTTCTTAGCAACCCCCTACTTCCATCAGTTAACAAGGTTGCATCAGAACACTTAGGTTCTTTTTTAAGTTTTGATACTTGGTCTTGAAATGGTCATATGTCAAACTGACACTTATCATCATAGGAAAAACATATTTTAAACAGCTGACATATTGCCACATGTAAGCTAATATCAATAACATCAGAGTCTAGGTTCTCTGAGTATCTAACCTATTAAGGAAAAAGGACTGAAAGAAGGCCTCTGCTAGGAAGTAAATGTTCAAGTACAAATTGGTGATAGCCAAACTCTTGTCAGTGTATGACATTCTGCTACCAAAAAATGAATGAGATAAAAATGCAGCATGCTTTAAAATGATTCATAAAAAAATGCAGCATGTAACATCGTAATGTATATGTCTAAAAGCATATTTTGCAGGAAGCAGTAAATACAGCCTATGGCTGTGCCTATTAACCAAAGAGCTTGAGGAGTTCACTCCACTTATCCACAGTGAAATGCAAAATATGGATCAGTGAAAGTTTCTGTGTTGGAGTGGATAGGGGACTCTCATATAATAATTTATGTTCTTATCACTGACGTTGTCCTGTCCTTTCAAATTCACATTCATACTTTGTTCTGACCTTCCTGTTTTAGATTCTGCCAACTGATAAATTAATCCTCCTCTGATACTTTTTCATAGGTGTCATGAAGTACTGGTCAGTTTTCATACTCAAAGTCTTGGCACAGAAACAATGGAAATCTACTTACAATCATGAGTAATCAATATTGAAAATATATTTCTATTTTTAATCAAAAATATATTTTACTTCAAGAAAAGACTCTCTTTTGTCATGGCAAAAATTTGTGGTCCTGACTCCACAATCTTTTTATCTGCTCTAAAGAAAGTGTGACTTTTTGCTTCAAGTGACAAGTGTCTTTTTTCAAACAACTTTCAAATTTTGCTAGAAGTAGATCTTATTGGAAAAGTAAAGCACCCTTTAAGGTATGATTCCAACAACAGTTGTTAAAGGAGAAGCACGGAAACTTATTTTATAAACTTATTTTGCTTCAGTAATAAGTATGAGAATTAAACATATAGCACTTTTGGGATACCTAACACAATTATATCTACCAAAATACTGTTGCATTTGATTTAATAATCCCCAAAGATGGAAAATTCTGTCTTGTGTTATGAAAAATTAGATTTACTCATGATTTGTCATAAAATATCAAATAATCACATACTATATTTGGACTACAATAATATTTTAAATACCAACTAAATACCAAATGTGCAACAGAAAATTAAATGTTTTTATTAATCATTAACACTAAATCTGCCTATTTTTATTTAACACCAAATCTTTATGCTCGAATATTGTGTTTTATTCTACTGCATGGAAAATACCAACATAACTTTTGAAGTGACTGTCATTCAGTTTACAGAGAAAACATTATTTCATGAAAGTACTTGTTTTGAAAAGCAAAAATACCATACCAAGAGGAATAATATCCTAAAAATATATTTATTTTTTAAAGAAATCACTGTTTCTTGTAAAGAAAGAAAGTAAATCTATCATCAATGAATTTTTCAATTTTATGAATATTTTACTACATTTAGGATCATGAGAAGTGTTTCTCTAGTGATCTTCAGCTTTAATCTACTGTTCTAATCATTAAGGTCTAGCATATATTCTAACACTAAATATGACTAATTATTTTCCTTTATCATCATGTACATAAAAAAATAATTTTGCTTAATTTTTCTAAGCATAAAAAAGAGCTAAAATGTTTAAATGTTTGAAAAGTAACATTCAACTAACTCACCAATTTTATTTCAGAGAATAATGCAAATATTTATCTACACAAACATGAAACTGTCATAAATGCACATCACAAACATATACTTTGAAGAAATATTTTAGTGAATTGTATAGTGCAATACAACAATATGAAGTGTGAATCATTTTTTTTTGAGTCAAACATGACCCCTTTATAGAACTCTAAAGAAAATAAGTTTTTAAGGAGTGAAGGAAGAAAATAATTATTCAATAAGGGTAACTATGACATTTAGTTCTCTACCTTGAAGTATGTTTTCTGTTTGATTTTACTGACTGGTGATGAACTTCTCACGTTCCTGTTTAAATCTCATCCCTAAATAATGATATGGCTTCTAGGCTCAAACCAAGAATATAAAGAATTTCTTTCATCTTCAGAAGATTCTACTCCCAAAACCATTCTGCAATTAGTTTTAAAGTATATACTTACAGATATAATAATTTTATTATTTATGATAATGTCATCATACTTTATTTAGTCATTTTATTTCTTTAATATATCACTCAACCACCATAGCAGGCATTCTAGAGGTAAATGTATGGACTAGAAACAGAATTAAGTCTTGATATTTAAACTTAAATCCTAACCACATCTAATAGCTTGTAAGCATGAATCATCCCAGTAATATGTGAAATAAAGGGAAAAAATTTAGACAGTGTAAAAGTCATGATCATCAATTTCTATCACTTTAATAATAATGAAAGGTGATAGGAATTGATAAACATGACTTTTGTGATATATACTAGCTAAAAAGTTTATATAACTATTGTGGCTGCAAACCTAGTTCTCTGGCAGAGTTTCCCTCAGCTTATGTATATGGAGTATGATAAGCATGTGTGTGTAAGAAAATAGAAATAAAGAAAAGTACAATAAAGAGAGTGTGTCCTTTACTCTCACTTACTATTTGTGTAATAATAGTTATCACAACAATTCTGTAAGGTGGATTTGAATATATTTCAAAAGCTTTGAAAATACCCAGATACATTCATACTCTTAAAGCTCTAAATTAAGAGAATAATTAGAAATACAGTTAAATATTTGTTTAAATAGAAATTTATTGAATTGTTATTCCAAAAAGAAGAGAAAGTCTAAATGTCCAGGAATAGGTAAATTGTTAAATAAACTACTTGTATTTTGGTAAAAATAAAAATCATTAAAAATCATTTTCTCATAAAGTACTGAATGCCATGGTAAAATGCTCCAATAATGCTCCAGAGATAATGAGCGTTTCCGTCTAAATCCCCCAATTGACATTTCCTATAAATCCCGTGAAACTTCAGATAGATTCTCCAGCATCTCACCTTTAGTTCAAGATCAGAGTTATGGAAATTCTAATATTTAACATCCCTGGTTTTACTGGACAGTGTTTCCCTTCTAGAGACAAGGCAAAGAGGCTGGTACAGCAACATAATTTGGATCAACACTATCCCACAAAAAGGAAGATCTAAATTGTGAAAAGACCATTGCTAGCCATAGAAAAGGATAAATCTAGGAAAACAGTAGAAAGAACTGGGCACTTGTAGGAGAGAGCAATAAATATAAAGCACATACCAACTAGAGCAAGTGAGCAGATCAGAGAGAAGCTCAACATGAATCACCACAAGATTAATTCTTTCCCAGTGAAATTGAGTAGGCCATACTTTACAGCACCTCTGATGCTCAACACCTTGGATGGCCAGCAATCTAAATGTTTAAACTCTTACCAAGCTGAGTAGCTGTCCATGTATCTCCTCCTCTTGCTGCCCAAACCCCACCCCTCAGCAACTTTATGACAGAGAAATCATCTAGTCTCTCCACCTACTACCTCCACAACTCAACATGGAGATGTTAGTTTATCTGAATATTCTACTACACAGTGAAGCTCTCTATTTGAAAATGTCTATTCAGGGTCTCAAAGTTTTTACCCTAACATTCTCTGCAAAAGGATGGAAGCATTATGTTTAATATTATAATGGTCTATTTCCTCACATGAATTATGCCACTTCTCCTCCTCTTCACCCTATAAAGGAAAAGGATCAAGCCTACAAGCAGATTTAGTTCTAAATATATGGCGTATTGAAAACCCAATAGCAATCTCACCACCACTATCCTAAGATAATGAGAACTCTATTAGAAATAACTATATAAAATTAGTCAAGGGAATGACATTTTCTAATTTTGGTCTGAACTTTTTCTAGAAACATCCCCATGGCAGAGCTCTCCATCCATGTGGAAAAAATGGCAAAGTATAATAATAAGACAAGTACGAAGTATGTAGTATGTGGAATGTGTGATTATGATTCACCTGAAGAGGCTTAGTGTCTTTAGAGTCATCTCTCTCAACTTTGATTCATCCAGTATTAGGCACCGTCCCTAAACTATACACGTATTTGAATGTAAAAGATAAAAACAAGGAGCTAAAATATCTTGGTACTCACCACAGAGTTTGACATATTTTCTTTATTTTCTACTATGAATTGTCACTTACTCGATAACGCTATTCGCTTGGGAGATCTCTCACCCTGGACACACACGAAAAGTTCGCGAAGTTAGGACAGGTAGGCATTTGGAGTAGCACCACTGGGAGTTCAGGTCTTGACTTCATACTTGATGCAAATGTTCAGTCCCTTGCCACCTCGCTCCAAGTCCATCAGTTTGAATGACATTCACTCTCCACACCGAAAGAGAGAAAGTTTACACACCACAGAAATAGGAAAATGAATCCTATTTTTCTTGAACACATGTAAATCTTTCTAACACTGTTTCTAATAGAATGTTTGAATGTGCATTTTATTTCCAATCAAAGAAACATTTGCTAAAAATCATATCTGAAGGTAAGGTTTATTTTTAATTATTATTATTTTATTGGCTGAACACAGACTTACATTTAATTTGCTATCATTATAATTTTAGGGACTTGCCTGGTGGCACAGTGGTTAAGAGTCCACCTGCCAATGAAGGGGACACAGGTTTGAGCCCTGGTCTGGGAAGATTCCACATGCCACGGAACAACTAAGCCTGTGTGCCACAACTACTGAGCCCACGTGCCACAACTACTGAAGTCCACATGCCTAGAGCCCTTGCTGTGCAACAAGAGAAGCCACCACAATGAGAAGCCCTCACACCGCAACGAAGAGTAGCCCTCACTCACCACAACTAGAGAGAAGCCTGCGTGCAGCAATGAAGACCCAATGCTGCCAAAAATAAAAAATTAATTAATTAATTTTAAAAATAATAATTTTAATCTATTTACTTAAGAGTAAATTTTTTATTAATTGAATATATATTGTTTTTCAAAATTTATGAGAATTCCTGTTTTTAAAACCATTTTATCTATTGGACCTCAGTATTTGGAGGGTACCTTCTTTAATACTTTCAGCTATGTTCATTCATGAGATAATTAGGCAGTTCATTTCAAAGCCTTTTATAAGTCAGTGACAGTTACATCATTTTTATGACATTAAAAAAGTCTGCTATATCATGTGTATGTGACAGTAGCACATGAAGTAAGTTACTATGTATCTTGAGGCTACTAAGGGATTGATGTGGTGTTTAGAGACTAGGGCAGGAAAATCTTTCCACAGTCAGTTAATTTACGTTATTATAATTTAAGCCTAATTTGTTTATTATTCCTCTGCTTGAAAGTTTTAAGCAAATTCTGCATAATACTATTATTTATATTTTAATTTGAAATAGACTAGATTATTTACAAAGTAGGCTTCATTTTAGACAAAAAGATTACATTATACATGAAGAAATACAACTACCTACCTAGACTCTAAAATATCAGTAGAAGTCCAGCGACAATTTATTTTTTAAAGAAAAAAGTTTAAAGGGAAAATACATACTTAGCATCAAAACTGAAGTGTATGTTTACAAAATTCCGTCACATTTCTCTCACACCAGACTGGTATGTTACCAAATATACTAGAAACAATCTCCACAAATTTAGGAAACTTTTGTTCTTTGTTCACATTGTGTCCCTTGTAGTAGAACATCTAGTACTTAACTGCCCTCAATTAATATTCATTGAATAATTAAATATATGCAAATTATAAATAAGTTTAATATACAAAAATGGGTTACTTCTTGAGATATCACTATATATCAATATACCTATATGTATATCTAATTTCTAACTCTCTAACTCTATGTCTAATCTCCACACCCATCCCAAATGTGTAAATCATTTGGGATTATCTATGAGTTTCTCCTATAAAACTCTTCCTAATATATTCTACCCCAACCCCCAGCTGGTTTTTGCAATATATACATACCTCATATAACAAGCAGACTTGTTACTTCCAAACTTTTACACTCAGAAAAATGACAGCAGTGGTTTTTTCCTCCTCCCTTTCTCCCATGGAAGGGTCAGTAAAAGACACCGCTGCTGGAGGAGGAGACTGGAAAGGCACAGGTAAGCCAGGGACTCAGTGCTCAGCCTCTCACTGCCATCCTCAGGGGCAGGAGCCAGGGACACTGGCAGTGTCCTGGTTCCTTTAAGGAACCAGGTAATAGTGGACCTGGACAGTCCCAGTAAGCAGAGGGAGACAGACATACAGGTCAGATGTCTGCCCCACCCGCATATTCTCTGCATGATCTGAGCCATTAATATATGTTCGGGGCAGAATGTTGACAGCAATTAATGTAGTGTAAACTTGTAAAGGCTTCCACTATATAAAGCATGTATGTAAATTAAAGTTTTATTTAGGTAAATATTTTACTGTTTGCAATGAAAAGTGTGTATGTTGTTTGAATTTTTTTATAAAAGAGGAAAAAAAAGGATACATTAGAAAAACAGGTCTTTGAGGTTTACCAACAAATACACAGACAATATTAGTATCAAGACTTAGGCAATAACTTGGCAACAAACTAAAGAAAATATGAGAGAAGAAATACACAAAGTGCCCTTAATGCTGGCTTTTACTCATTCTAGCATTATTCCTGAGCCTATAATTATAGCCTTCTTATATAGAGAAATCCATATTTGTTTGACATTCTAAAGCTTACTATTAAAAGCAGTGAGTATATTTTTGGAAATAATCAAATACTATACTAACTTGATCCTCTATTAGACCTTAAACTAGAAAATGCAGCTGAATATGAGAAGCAATTACTTTATTTGGTGTTTTGAAATATTAACCTAAGATAGAAATTGCTATATACAGCATACTTTTATAGCTGGCAGGTATCAGGTATGGTACTTTCAAAAAAATTTTTTTCAAAGATCATTAAAAAATTCTTATGGGAATTCCTTTTTCTTTAACTACAAAATAACTAAATAACCAGTTTAGCATGAGAATGTGGAATTTCTACTGTTTCATCTCCTTAGTTATGTTGTCAGTGTTTTTCTTCCCAGGTATTGACTGAATAAAAGACAGAAGGGAAGTATTTGTATGTAGAGCTGTAGGTAATGGGGTGAAGGATGGATATACAGAGCCATTTCACACAGCCACTTCAGGGTTGTGGCAGTGTAGCCTAAGTAAAGTTTCAATGTGAGACACATGAATATTGGAACAAATGAGTGTAACTACATTTAGAATGTTTTACTATATGTTACTGATGGCTCATAATATTTTCAAAATATTTCCTAATTATAAAATTAGGAATATAATTCCTCTTATTACTCATTGCATTTGTTTTCCCCATATTTGCTTAAAAGAGTCTTCAGCTCTGTTGGGTCAAACATTCCAGTGCCTAATAGTTCCAGTCAGTGTGATTCAAATTTGACCATTTCCATTTTCTCGAGTTGATTTCCAACCAACATGTGTCAATTAAGAAAACTGAGATGATAAATTTTGATTTTTCTGAGCATAGTAATTTCAAACCAACAAGAATAGGACTTACTATTATTGAGTTAGCCTATCAATGAAGACACATACACACCTCAAAGTACTAAAAATAATTTTTCAGTGATTCTCATTTGAAGAGCAAGTAACTTAGGCAAGTGCAAACACTTGCTTCTACAACAAAGATTAGAAGATTCCTTCATTCGTTTAAAAATTTAATCCACTCCATTAATATTTGAAAAAAAAACTAAAGAGTATATAGTTGATGATAAATGTGTATAAGCTAAAGTTCTAAGCCTGAAAATAATCCAATGATTGCATTTTCAAGAAGAGCAGCCCATTTTAGCAGAGTTCTAAAACCTGAGTAATGCTCCCCAAAATTCAATCTCTCAGTATTTAATAAAAAAAATTTTTCTATTACTACTTTATATATACAAATACAAAGCTAAAAATAAAATTATTAGCTTATAGTTGCTATACTTATACAATCAAATAATTTTACAAAGTCAATGCAAACAAAACTACAGAACCAATAAAATCCAAATTAACAATACTATTAATGTCACAGATTATGATATTTTATCTGCAAGTAAAATACTATGTTTGACTACACTCTCTGTCATTACATGGGGAACTTTCAAGTTCAGTGCAAAGTGATGATTCAATCCTCTTGAAACTCTTCTATATTTAAAATGCTATGAGGGACTTCCCTGGTGGTTCAGTGGATAAGACCCCACGCTCCCAATGCAGGGGGCCTGGGTTCCATCCCTGGTCGGGGAACTAGATCCCGCATGCATGCCACAACTAAGATCCCGCATGCTGCAACTAAAGATCCCGTGTGCTGCAACTAAGAGCCGGTGCAACCAAAATAGATAAATAAATAAATATTAAAAAAATAATAAAATAAAATGCTATGAAACTTCTATTGATATAATGAACATTATTTTCATTTGGATTTTGCTTGGTCATGCAACAAATTACTTGGCTCCATTCTTTTACCTTTACTCTGAATAATTAATATTTAAGTAAGTTAAATTTGCATAACGGATTATTTGGAAAAAGTGCATAAGTAGACCTAGAGAAAATGCATATTCTCCCAGTACTCAGATTTAAAACATAATTATATTACTTTTTGCTATGGTCTGAATGCTTGTTCTCCCTCCCCAATTCATATTGTTGAAATCCTAACCCTTAAAGATGATAGTATTTGTAGGTGGGGCCTTTGGGAGGTGCTTAAATCATAAGGGTGGAGTCCTCATTAATGGGATTAATGCCTTATAAAAAAGAGGCTCCTCATGGCCGCTGAGTCTGTGGGTCTGGAGCCTGTGCTCCGCAACGGGAGAGGCCACAATAGTGAGAGGCCCACATACCGCAAAAAAAAAAAAAAAAAAAAAAAGAGGCTCCTGAGAGATCCCTAGTCCTTTCGACCATGTGAGGACACAGGGAGAAATCAGCAGTCTACATCTGGAAGAGGGCTTTCATCAGACACCAAATCTGCCAGCATAGTCATCCCAGACTTCCCAGCCTCCAGAAGTGTGAGAAATAAATGTCTGTTGTTTATAAGCCACCCAGTCTCTGCTTGTTTCTTACAGCAGCCCAAAAGGGTGAAGACACTTTTTTAAGTTTTTTGTGGTAATTAAAACATAAAATATAAACATCCTAATAAAGATCTTTAAGGTCCAGAAGAACATGTCCAGGAAACCCATTCTGAAAAGCACCATACTAAGCCAATCTGTCACCTCAAAAAATGAACAACTGAGCTCTAGCAAGTAAAGTGACCTATTCACAGTCATCTGTTTCTGTCACAGGTTTTTGAAACACCATTAACTATCATTGTCTTCATTCATCAATCTGGGATCTTAGAAACTTAATCTGAAACTTTCATTCCATGAGTTTACATAGATTATGGAGACTAAAGGTAATGGGTTTTAAAATATATCAGCCATAGGGACATTTTTAATTCTTGCTTATTTAACTGCAGTAGGATAAAATTCTATATAGGGTCTTGAGTTAGAAAATGCCTTCAATGCATTTTACTTCCTTAAATGAAATATAGGTTATAAATAATCTCTTGACAAAATACCTATTTCAAACCAATTTAACAGAAGGTTTCTAAATGGGCTTTGTATTAAATGCTGAAGACATAACATAAATGTTCAAATTTTTAACACTGTTTTGTTTGTAATTTTTTACACCTAGACATTTAAAATTCTAACAAAATCATCTAAGTAACAAACTTTAGGTGAAATGGTGGCAAATATTCATGTCTGATTATGTGGGAGTGTATGTGGGTGTGATTATGCGAGTATATGACTCTATGTCAAAAACCAGGACCTGAGCTGCAGTAAACATTTCCAAATTTATTTAGGAAAAAGAAATATAAAAAGAAATCCTGGATGTATTCTGAAAGAAAGAATAATTTAATAGGTTGAAACTAACATTGTTAATGTGGTAACTTAGGTATGTGTAGAAATTTCTGTGAGACAATTTATAACATTTTCTGGATGCCACAATTCTGTTCTTAGGCTAAGCCAGGGGAGTAGGTATTTTTGACTACACCTTGAATAATTTTCCATTTTAAATTTTAGAGTCTAAACTAGACAGAAAACTAGGCATTAGATAAGCAAAATTGGGTGTTCTGTACTCATAAAACATTTTATCTTATTTTTCTCTTCCTCTGGAGGACAAAGACTAAATTATAATTGCTTGAATATCAGAAATGACTGGCAATTGGGAAAACAAAAGAAAAGAAAACAGTCTCAAAGATTTGCCTAAGCATTACCTATGGGGAAAAAAAGAGAATTTGTTTATGGACAAATTATCAAAAAGCAATAAAGTGAAGTGCCTTGCTTCAGTTGAAATTTTCTGATAACTGGTCTCCAGACAAATGAAGGTTACAGAGATATCTATGAAAGTAACCTGTGTAGTCCCTGGGGAAAGAGGAAAGGTTAAAATTGCATTGCAACATCTCTTGCAACTGGCTTGCAGCTGTGCTGTGTGTGGGTAATCTTAAGCATCTGATTTCTGAAAAAATGAAGAAATGGAGAAATTTAATAATTTACCGATATTTACTGAAGATTCAGTCTGCAGTGGTGTAGAATGAAGGGAAATGACAATTGAGACTAGTGCTAAATGACTTTCTGTTGATTCTACAACTTTGAATAATAGATCATCACTCCTATGTCATCTTTGCCACTACCTCCACTCTTCCTTCCTTCTATCGTTGTCTCCTTTATATAAGAGGAGGAGAAATACAGGAACTAGAATTGAGACAAGGTGTTCTTTCCTTATTTTTTATTTACTTATTTATTTTTTTTTGGTATGCGGGCCTCTCACTATTGTGGCCTCTCCCATTGCGGAGCACAGGCTCCGGACGTGCAGGCTCAGTGGCCATGGCTCACGGGCCCAGCCGCTCCGCAGCATGTGGGATCTTCCCGGACCGGGGCATGAACCCATGTCCCCTGCATCGGCAGGCGGACTCTCAACCACTGCGCCACCAGGGAAGCCCTTTCCTTATTTTTAATTCTACAATAAAAGTCCTATTAAACTGTTAGGTTAACAGACTCATTCTTATTTGCAAATGTACACACATGTTCATTAAATTCATTTTAAAATATGTCTTAAGGTAAAGTCATTGTTCCACGTGTTACTGTTATACAAAGTCCCTAGTCTCAGGGAGTTTATATTCTGCTGAGACAGAGGGAATTAATTAATTTTACAATTATAAGAGGAAAATGTATTTTAAAGATCAATATTTAATGAAAAACTATTGCCACTAAACATGATATTATTAAAGCTTTCTCTATAAGATACAGAGAAAATTAATTAAAAGAAAAAAAAAACTACAATAAGCAACAATAACTTATGTTCCCTGTCTTCAAAGTTTATGTCCTCCTACAAAAGAGGACGTTAGTCTTTAATCTTCCTATTTTTTTTTAGATGGGAATGACATCTTCAGAATAAAGTACACAAACTAATGTATGCATCACCAATATAATTCAGTGAAATTACATATGATAATAGTTTATCAAGGTTTTGTTATAAGAAGAACAACAATTTGCAGACAATAAAGGCCCAGCAGAATAAAAGCCTGATTGCAGCGATGAATAATGCACATCGCCTATGGTACTAATTAACCTTGTACTCCAGTAAGATAATATAGAACAATAAGGCTAATTTGAATGTGGTCCAGCACTTTTCCCTATGGCTTGTGGTTATCACCCTTCAGAACACGTAAAATTTTACTTTGTAAAATGAGAAAGATATATCTGTTATTTTTTACATAAAATTAAAAATGAAATTATATTTTAATATCATGAATTTTCCGAAAAGGTAGATGAAACGTATATATAATATAATGTACAAGATATATAGTATGCTAAATAAAAATAAAATGTGCTAAGTAAAAATAAACATACACTGTTTACTTATAGAGTAAATTATACAGAATATTAACAATACATATTAATTTGGCAAAATATTTAGCTAAAATATCAATGTATAATCAAGCCAACTGGACTCAGAAAATGCCTATAATTTATATCTAATCCTTCGATTAGTGTAACCAAGAATTTTCCCCTTCCTCTTAAAATTATAAGATGAATTAAATGGACAAGGTAAAACTAAAACCTGTAATGGGAATATTTTCTTCAAAAATAAACTCCTATGAATTTATTCAAAATATAATACTTTATTTTTTGTGATTAAATCACTGTTGAATGGACAGTCATAGTGATACCTGAGAAGAGATAAATTATCTTCAATCGAAAATGCCAATCTTTAATGTTTTAATCATATTATTTGCTATTATTTAGGTATATTTAAAAATGAAAATAATAACATTTCAAATCCCTGTTTCAAAAAATCTCTTGCGAAAGTTTGATGATAGAGAAAAGATCTTTTTAGATTTTTAGACGGCATGACACAGCTTCCCTACCCCCCTCCAAAAAATGCTCAAAAGTGACAAAGCATATATATACACGAATCTTGTCTCTATTGCATGTTTAAAAGTAGGCAGGAAACAAGAGAAACTGAATGTGAACAGAAACTGAATATCTAGTAGAAAAGGTTTTCTACCTTTTATATAAATATACTTCTGAATGAAAATATTGCTCTCTTAGTTCATAACAGTGTATGTTTATTTTTAGACAGAGTTTGCATATATATAAATGTCATTCTTGATGGAAATCCTTTGTATTTGAACTATTCTCTTTTGTGAGAAAAGTATATTGTTAAGAAGTCTATTTAAATATTTATTTAGCATCCATATAATGATTACATATATGATCTTTTCTCTTTTGAACTGGTTATCTCTTGATGGGAAAAATCAAAGAAAATTTTGGAGAGAGGATAAAATCAATGCTTGTAAAATACAGTGTGCTGGTCTCTCCACTAACAGTGTGGTATAGAAGTTAAAAGCAGAAACTGAAACAAATGGCCTGGGCTTTCATCCAACTCCACTACTTACTGACTGTTACCCTTGTTATGTAAACTCTCTGTGTCTGTTTGTTTTTCTGTAAAACTTAAGAACCATACATGATTCATAGTGTGTATGTGTGCACACGTGTGCACACGTGCATGTACACAAGGACCAAATTATATAACAAATAAGCAGTGTTCAGTAGAGTGTGTGCCACACAGAACTTGCTATGGAAGTGTTGGGAATGTTATCATTATTATTTTAATATCATCATCAACAGGCTTATCACCATCTCTAATAACGGAACAAAAAGGATGGATTTATTGTACAGAAAAATTCCTACACACACTTAACAAATATTTATGTCAGGCTATGTCTTTACATATCACAATAATACCCTTCTATTTCCTTTGGTTCTAAGTTAACAGAACCAAACATCCTCTTTTGGAAAAAAGAGGCAAAAGAAAAAACAAAGCCAAAATAGCTTTCTCTTAAGGAATTAACTTCAGGTTTTCTCGAAGAATAAAGGTATTCAAATGAAGAAAATCAATTTATAACAGAAAAATTTATAATAGAAGGAGAAAAAAAGGAAATTAGGAAAGGATATAAGTAGAATTAATCATAAGTAGAAGCAATCAAAGTAATACAAGAGAAGCAGCTTGTATTAGAAAAAATTAACTAAGAATTGGAGGGAAAAAAACCTGACCTAGTTTTAAATCTTGTTTGAGAGTTGGGCCTCAGAGTTTTTCAAGGTCAAATACCACTTCTGTGAGGAAAAATACATGCCAAGTGCATTTTAATGAACAGTAAGAGCTGAAGTCATCAGTACTTTCTTAAGTTTAAAGAGAATATATTCACTTTAGTAGTAGAGAAGCTGAAATGACAGAATAAAAGACAAATCTTTTTGTCTCCAGGACCAAAGTAAGTAAGATGTTTTCAGAAAGAACAGGGATATGTAAGGATTACTGGAGTCTGCAGTTACATTTAGTTGTGCATCTGACCTTTCTATATAGAAAATATAAAACATTTGTTGTAATTAACAGTTATAAATCAACAAGCTCTAATAAGCATTTAAAAACTATATTATTGACTAGAAACCAATTGAACAAAATAAAGAAAAAGAACATATATTTTTCTATAGAAGCTAGGGACTTATACCCCCTCCTTTTTTGGTCTTATTATGTAAAACTAGTAATATTTATCATACCAAAACTGAAAAAAATCCTTCCAGTATTACTTTTTTTTCACTTGAAATACATTGAAAACTCTGAAAATTATCATCTTTGAAATGATGGAAATAGTGTCTCCCAAATAAAGAGAAAAAAAAAAGAAAGAAGAGAAGAGAGAGAAGGAGTAATGATGGAGAGAGACAGAGAGAGAAAGAGTATCCTTAGGGAATTTCAGTTTGCAGCCATATTTTCCTCAATTCCTGGGTTATTTTCCTGACATAAACAATGAAGAAGTATCACTGTATATTAACAGTATTTGATTGCACATATATTGCTTTAGATCATATGAAACTGCCATCTTTTGTATTTCCAAAGTGGTCATGTACTAGCAATTTCGTATAATTGCACCCAATTTAATAACTTTTTTCCTAATAAAAGTCAAATATTTAAGTTATATAATAATTATACAATCTTGATTTGTCATGATTCTTTCAGCGCTACTGACTACATATATATCTAAACAGAATTAGTTCTTTTTGTACCTTTTCCTATAATTATTATCATATATTGTTCTTTGAATTTGATTTTTTAAAACAAGTAGCAGTTATTATTTTTCTTTACATCAATGCTACGATCGTCTCCGTGCTTGTCCTTTGGCTGTACATTTCTCCCCCATATAACTCTAACAATTGAGTTTATCGATTTTTTAAATTAAAAAATAAAACGTGGTGCCTTCTAGGAATGTAGAATAGTCAGTATGTTTTTCTCTCAAAGTTTATATACATTGAAGTAAAAAAAAACTGTATTAGAAGCTAACTCAGAGTTCTTGGAAATCATACTTAATCTATTTCAGCTCCAATTTCCTCACTTATAAAATAGAAACAACAGTATATCTGTCAGAGTTACATTGTTTCTATATACCTCACACATAGCTGGGTCTAAAAATGCAGGAATATGTACTATTTTTTTCCTAGAACAGTTCTGTTTTACCTATTAGAACATAAGGATATTTGCCTTTATTATCAGGCTGACTGTTTAATTTAGATGACTCAACAGAGAAGTAACAATTATTTTAATTGTACTATTTTATTTATGAAGATCTGTTTGCTCATTTTTTAATTTTTATATTGTATTTCTTTTGTTTTGTATTCCACTTCTTTTCAACTTCCCACGATTAAGAATGACATGAAAATACTTCAAAATGTAAGTCTCCAGTAAGACACCTTGTACCTGAAAGCCATAATATCAGAATTGGTGGGGAGGTGAAGAATCATTTAGTTTCTTTATTGTGGACATGAAAATTCAAAGGCCACACCAGGTCCATGAGGTGCAGAGGCTTTTCCCAAGCTAGAATCTTTACAAAAATCTTCTCACTCACATTGTACAGTACAGTTTCTTTTTTCTTTTTTTTTTTGCTTCCCTACCCCACCCCCAAAAGAAACAAAAGCAACAAAACTTGAATAAAATCACACTTCAATACTCCAAAAGCTAAAACATGAAAAAGAAAAAGGTTTCCTGTACTACTTATGGGAGCAGACAAATAAGGCAAAGTAATTTATGTGCATAAGAATGCAAAAAGCAAAAAAGTCAGAAATGGATTGAGAGTTCTTAACCTACAACCCAATCTCTCTCTCTCTCTCTCTCTCTCTCTCTTGCACAACACGTATATTGAGTTTATTCCAAAGGTTTTTTTCTTCCCCCACTTTGAATATTCACATAGAAAACAGGTAATCAATTCTAGTTTGGTTCCTGATTATAGGGTCTCTATTGACCTGGGTAAGAGCTTCATGTTCTTGCAATTTCCTCTCACTCACACTTTGCTTTGCTCACACAGTCTTGCTTTGCTTTATTTGTTCCATTTCCCTGTCACTACATAATCCTTCTACCTTAAATTTCCTTTCCACATCCTCAGTTTGAGGTCTGAATATGGGGACAATAATCTCTAGGCGACTCTGGTGACTCCTAGGTCCCTCCAGGGTGCCTCTGATATACAGTGTAGCTCTGCTCACATAGATGTTAGATTAGCCCACAAGGGATTTGAGTCAGGTGACAAAATTAAGTGGAGCTCAAGTGCATTTTAATGGAGAACATATAATACAGTGGGAAAACACAGATATGAAACAAACACACCTAGGTTAAAATGTCAGTTTGCCACTTTATAGTTTTAGTTAAAATTAACCTCTCTGAGCTTCAGTTCCCCCTGAAACTATGGCTCACAGGACACTGTCAAGCTTAAAAGGGAGAATGTCAATAAAACATTTAATAGTACCGGCACACAGCAGGTCTTTGCACATGTGTCAACCCTTCTTCTTGCCTCACCATCCCATATAAGATACCCTGACAATTCTGCCATTTGGAATTGTCATTAATTGCCAGTTTTTGTCATTTATCATTTATTGGCCTTATTTCTTGGAATCTCTATTATTTCTAGTATATTATTGCTTTTTACACTGACTTGAAAGTCAAACTATTCCCTTTGGCCAGCTTTTGTATTTTCAAGGAACAAGAATTTTTTCTCCTCAGCTTTCATTCCATTCTCTTCTAACTTCAGATGAAAACAATGTAAGTTCTAAGATCTGATCAGAGGAACACTCTGGCCAGTCTTCCCCTTGATGATGGAGGTTGCCCTTGGTTAAGACTGTCACTTTCATCAGATTTTTCTAAAACTCAGATTTTTTTTGCCTAACTAACTCTGTGCCTCCTCAATGATTAATTTCTTCTTCCTTCAGTCCCTAATCAAAGTTTGTTACAAATGGACTCTCCATTCCTGTAATATACATTCAATTCCTTGCAACATGCCTGGTTGGCCCAGTTTATTTCCCTCTTAAATTGAAATTAAAATTTTCCCACTTACACTCAGAAACCTCCTCAGTCTTTACAGGCCGTGACCTGAGGAGATGACCCGGTGCAGACTGGACTGGACAGAATGCTCCCCCCTCCCAGGGTTCCACATGTCCTAGGAGGATAGGTCGCCATCCCAGGGTGGTGAAAGCAACACAAGCAAACATTAGTTCAAAAAGCAGATACAAACAAACAAGCAAACCTCCAGTACTTTGCCTAGGGTTATTTTTCACTGAAATGGCTTTCAACTTTTAAAGTAACTAGCATGTACTGAGGATTTGCTCTAGGCCAAGTACTAAGCTTCATGAGCCTCCAGTCTTTAAAATCTAACCCAAGTTTCAAAATCATAAACAGTACTTTTACTGTGAGAGACAGTGGAAAAACTTTTTTCCTATGGATTAGTTTCTAACGTTATGTACTGAGATCAATAACATCTCAGTGCCTGCGAATAAAACATGGAAGAAATCAAACTGTAAAAGTAAAGTGCTATACTTGAGTATTATTTTGAGGCAACTACTAACAGATGTTTCCCTCTTGTCCACGGTGGAACAAAAGTTCCTATTTTGGATTTAACTTCATTTTCACCTGAATGAAGAGCAAAGTTCCTCCAAGTTTAAGTGCATTATCTGTTGCTGTTTGTTTGTGTGGGCCTGAAGAGGAAGGCCTGACTTAAGTCAGCTCTATTGTTACTGTGTAAATGCCCTCACCAGCCCCTCTCTCCAACCACTGACTGTGTCCAAAAAAGCTACCGCTGTCACAAAACAAGGGGTCCTCACTGTTGTGACATTTCATTTATCTGGGCAGCAACATGCTTGAAAGGAGACTGCCTCGTCTGAGTCAAGTATGGAAGACAATCAAACCCAGTTAAGCAAACCAGTGTTGACATATTAAATCACGCTTGAACCAAGAAAGTAAAAACAGGCGACACACAAAACCTTCTAAAGAAAGTTTTAAATAAATAAATAATACAGGTCAGTGTAGTTCTAAAAAAAGAAGCTTTTAGCGTTGGAAAATACTGGGACTAGGTGAATACGGGGACATCATTCACAGGAGCCAGTGATTATGTGGCTGTCTGATTGTGAGGTGCAAAACTAGAGTTAGTGTGGTAAAGGGAAGCATAGGAGAATACTGGGAAGCTTTAGGGAAATCACATCATCTTACTTTCCAATCCATAAAATGGAAAATAAAATTTTGATAGTTCCATTCTTTATTTAAGAAATGTCCTAATAGAATCCTTTCCAAGCGCTTTGAATTCATCAGAGGAAAAGCCCTTATGCATATGGAGTAGTGTATTATTAATCTCCTGCACAATCACACAGCAGGAACTTTGGAGTGCTCATTCTCTAAGTCTGATTCCTGCTAACAATTCCATCAAAGAAATGGAGTTATCCATCAGTCAAATTATCATTTTCTCTAATTGTTACATCCCCCAAACTGTGTCTCTTCTTTTTTTTTTTTTATTTAAACTATACCTTAACAGCACTCAAATGAGCAGGATATCTTCAAGCTCAGAAAAGATCAAAGCATATCAACAAATTACTTGAGTTCTTAAGGACGAACCCTACTGGTCAGCCATAAATACAGACACAGTGTTTAAACAACAAAGTATAGAAGATAAGATGTGATCCACATCTATGACCAGAAATAATAAAGGATACAAGAGCCTTTTCATGTAATGATAACCAGTTATGAGATCATGAATAGCTTAGAATTCATAGTTTTATTTTTACAGCTAATTAATAATACACTTTCTAGAAAAAACTATGCGAAGCTAGTGGCTCCATGCCTTCCTGCTTTATAATAATTGGCATGTCCTTCTGGACTAATGTACAAACTAAATTTAAAGGCAATAAATTATACTGTTTAGGCAAACAGCATACTTAACCTTTTTTCCTGTGAGTAGTATAAACTGGATATATAAACAAATCAATTAAATAGATTGATACCTTCAAATTAAGCTAAGCTTCTTATTAGTTGCTTGGATAGTTAGCTTTCTGTGCAACCCTCCAAAGTGGTTAAGCAGATTTTTCAAGGCTTATCCGTATAGGAGGTGTACTACATAAATCTAAACATGTCGAGCAGAAAACATTTGACATATTAATTATAATAGAAATATGGTCCTAAGAAGAATCAGTGCTTTTTATTCAGGATTATCATGGATGCTATATGTGATTACAAACTACAAATCAATTTGTGATTAAGTGTGTTTATATACTGTTCAAAGTACAACAGTAGAATGGAGAATCTGAAGTTAAATATATGATTCTAATGCCAAGTCTAAAATGTGGTGGCTGTGTGATACTGGGCAGGTTAATCTTCTCCCTACTTCCAACATTTGGACCCCAATTTATCAGCTTACTGACGATCATAATATTTGCAACTAATATATTAAATCCTGATTAGCTAAAGTCAAGCCACAGGCTGTGCTAATATTTAAATATGTTATTCCCACCCCCCAAAATTAAAGTTCTCTTTTTTCTGCAGAAAAGGATAATTTTGTTTTAGTTATTTTGTTGTAACAGAGAGCTTATTAAATACATCAAGATTTCCATCTGTATCATATCTCCATTTTTAGTACTATGAAAAAATATGATTATTCTTATTTCAATAAAGAGCATTAACATAGCACCTCTAAACTCCTGTCTTTAGTTTTCCTTATTCAGGATGAAATTATTTATTATAATTACACCAAGTTGGCTAATAACATGAAATTAAATTTTGTGGTATCATTTAGTATCCTTTATGCTAAAATTGTTTTAGACAAAACAGTATGACTACTAGTTTGTGTTTCCAAGTTTCATAAATGTTCCTTTTATACTTCTTTCTCAAAGCCAGGATGTCCTTTTCCCTAAATTAATTTTTTTTAATATTATTTTTTTGAAGAAGTTTGAGAGATTTTGATAAAAGAATGTGGAAAGAATTTAAGGAAATGCAGGAATTTTTTCTCTATGGTCTGTAAATCATTTTAATTCTAATGCTACTTGCAGAAGAAGAAAAGTAAAAGATAACTTTTTCTCTATTCATGTCAATGTTAAAATGTCAATTCTCATTTTAAAAAGTTACTTTACTTGACAAATGTTTCAGTTTAATTTTTTCAGCTATTAACTCTTTAGTAAAATAAAACGTGTTGACTAAAACATAAATGAAATGTACTTTTCAAAAAATGAACTACTTTTTATTTCTGATAAAATGAATACCAATGAATTTTACATTTGGTGGGTGGAGAGTGTTTCAGACAGGGATGTATATATCCTTCACTAATTTTAGCTTCCTGTAGGTCAGCAATAATTTTTCAAAATTAGAAGTTTTATATTTGGGCATTGTATACTTAGGGAACTATAGACTTAAGTTTAGCATTTACTAGTTCACCCAAGTCTTCTGGTTCCAACAACATGAAGGTCTAAGAAAACCTGGAAACGCTCCAGGTACAAGTACCTAGAAATTAAATTAAATAGAACAAAGCTTGGGGCTGATAAAGTTAATTCATATACTGGGACCCACAAAATTGAGGTCACCCCAGTGGCCTAGCACATGTCACAAATCTAAACCTAAATCAGCCTGCACTTAAGAGAAACCTAACATACACCAATCAGTATCCTCCAACTCAGCTTTAGTTAGCCCACCTTACCCTAGAAAGTAGGACCTGCTAGCCTTGTAAGTAAATCCGGACCTCCTAGCCAATCATTCCTTGGTTCTGCATTGCCTCTTCTAAAGCTCTAAAAACCTCACTCTTGCCCAAAATCCCCTGGGAAGGGTGTCCCACTGCTGGTGAGGCACTGTACTCCCCCAGTCCATGGATTATTTTGAATAAAGGATATCAAACTTGTTACTAAATTGTTTTAGTTTTGTCATTTAACAGGGCTCATTTTACTGTTTTGTTTTAATGCAGGGAAATTTTAAGATGGCAATACATTTTATAAATATGGGGATGGAAACCCACAGGGGGCAGAAAAAAAGAGGGAACCAAAGCATGGAGTGCTGCCTTTTAGAGCTGATCCTATCCTGCTTCTCTGCAGGACAGGAGGGCTGAGAATGGGTGTGGGAAATGGGAAGACTTGGATTTTAATGTCCCAGAGTCCAGGAGAAAAAGCCATAGCCTTGTGGCAAGCGGGGAGCCCTTCAGAGAGTCTGAAACCTTGAAAAACTGGCTGCACCCTCAAGAAGGCACTGGTTAATAGGAGGACGAGGAGAGGAGAATTTGTAGAGTCAGAATAAGACAAAATATTAATATGCTTATCATTTCTGTGTTGTTTATACAGTTTCTTTGTATTTGGGTATAAAGCAGAAGGTTGGCAGACTACAACCTATGGGCCAAATCCTGCCTGTCACCTGTTTATGTAAATAAAGTTTTATTGGAATACAAAAAAAAAAAAATAGAAGGCACTGGGTAAAACGCTGCCCATGTATACAAGGAGTGCCAAAGAGTCTTGTGGGAGGTGGGACCTCTTCATGGAGGGAAGAAATCAGTCTTCAAGAATCAAAATTTGTGGCCTTCCCTGGATGAGGTTTTGGGGTATAAATTTACATAAGACACTAAAAGCCACCAAACCTTAATCCTAACTATCATAAAACTCCTTAATCTGGACTACACGTTACAGTCACCTAGGGAGCTTTAAAAAAAAATACTGACGCTCTGGCCAGCACCACACAATGGAATCAGAATCTCTCATAGGTGTGTCCAGCAACAATATGGTTTTAAATTATTAAAATTACTGTGTTGCACTATAAAAATGTTGAGAAGAGAAGAATTAGATAAAAACTGGTCCCAATAATACTTCATCAGTAGGAGGAAAGCTTAAATCATGTGAAGAACTCCTACAAGCCAATAAAAAAAGACAAGCACTCCAAAAATGTAATTCATAAATTGGAGTGATTAGGACATGGCTGCCATTTGTACTTTTTTCTCTACCTTGTTGTGGTTTGATTTTTCCCCTAATTTGCCAATATTGTTTACTTATGATAATAGTAGAATGAATTGATAGTAAGTATGAGATTCCAAAGTCAAGAAGCAATTAGCAGAAATAAAAAAGGAAAGAATTTCATTAGGCCTAATACAATCAAAAGTTATATAATTACCATCTATATCAAAATAAGAAACATCTGGAGGGAAAGATAAATACATAATTAATGCGTAATAGTCATGAAACAACATAAAGAGTGCAATATTTTGATATTTATTCAAAGGGATTAAGATAAATACATTTCTTGCCCTTATGTAGTTACATGGCCCTAAAATTTATCTGTATTTCAGTTCCCTAATCTTTAAAATAAAGAAAAAAGGAGGATTCACTCCAAGAGTCCTTTATATTAGTGCTTCTCAAACATAGATGCACATAAAAAACACCAAGGGATCTAGCTAAAATGTAGATTCAGATTCAGTTTTTCTATGATGGGGCTTAAGATTCTGTAGTTCAAAAGTTCTCAGGTCATGCTGAAGTGGCTAGTCCATGCCCCGCTCCTGAAGTAGGCATACTTTATATGCCTTTACAGGCTATCTCTGCAGGTGCATGTTGTATTATTTAACATTTCACATATGAGGAAAGTTGGGCTCAATCTGATTTTGTTTGTCCACAGTCACACAGCTACCAAAAGGAAAAGTGAGATTTGAATGGAGACCTGCATCACCTTAAAGCCCACAGCTCTCTTTACTGCGTACAAAATCTGGTGGTGATTTCAGGTCGATTTTGAGGTTTTAAGTCTACTTAATGATTTTATGCCATTGGTGGCTACTTTGTTTCATATCATTTGCATTCTTTTTTTAACTTTTTGCTCTTAAGAATCTGGGAATAGACACTGAGATGTTTGCTGAATCACACTCAGTGAATTTTCAAAATTAAATTTTCCTGTACACACAACTTTTCCCATGAGAGCTATACTGATTTATGTTATCAGACTTTGTAAAAATCCTTCTGCTGCTACCTGAACAAAAAAAAGCAAACAATAAAACAGAAGGAGTACGTTGTGGTTTCCCAGTACATTTAAGTATCATGGATTTTAAATCACTTCTGAATATATCAATTCAGATATATGATGATATATAATAGCTTTTATCTTTATCATTAAACTTTTTTTCAGAGAATTATCTTTCTATATTAATTTATTTCTATATTTCTTTGTTAATTTATATATTTCTATATTAATTTGTTATAATAAAAGTAGCATATCCAATGCATATTCTTTTAATAAATGTTTTTTATCAGGAGATGTTTTGTAAAATATGAGACACTTGAACATAAATATAATCACTAATTCTCCATCCACGTGATCATAATGGAGCTCAAGATCAGAAATGCTAAAATTCCTTTGCACGGTAACAATACGGAATGTGCCACCATCATAATAAGACATTCTAGAGACTGACCCAAAGTAAAATGTACAAAGTAGCTATTACTATTACTGTAAATATGAGGCATAGTATTTATTTGTTACATTTATTCTAAACATGGCATAGGAAAGGGAGACTCACGACTTTGCCTAATGTACCTCCTTTTATGAGTGAGAAAGTAGGAGTGCAAAATCAAGATCAAAAGCTTGTCTACGAGGGATTATGGAGTGTTTGCTTCTGCTTCTTCTATTTCTTTTCCTTTATTGCCAAATCTCTCTCTCTCTCTCTTTTTTTTTTTACTGTGCCCATATCCAGAAGATTCACTGGACCAATGAAACATTAAGTTCTTAAAAAAGAAAAGGCTTTCATTCTTTCAACTGGTATAATAACTTACAAGCTACCATCCACCACACCAATACTACTCATAAATAAACTGAGTTGTTTCATATTTGATATATATATATTTGACCCTAGGTATTATTAGGAATTCTCTATCCTTAAGACAGTATAATATGTATATGAATAGCCTCTTTTAGCAGGTAATTTCAGGGAGTAGCAGCTCTTTTATTTCTCAGATTTTAATATGCAAATACATTTTAATATAATTTTAGAGGGAAAAGAGATATATACAAAATTGATTAATATACTATGATAAATCTCTGCACTGAAAGCTTCCATCTGCTTGTTAAGCTGTTTCCCATAGTCTTTGTGGCTTCTTTTTTCACATCTGTGTTAAACATCACCTTTTCAGAGAAACATTTTCTTACTACCCATTTTTTTGCACACTCACACTGCCAGTAACAATGCTCATAAACCATAACTGTAGATGTGAGTGCATATGTATGTTTGTGAGCTATCTGTCTGCATTACTAGGATACAGGAATTGTATAGATAGACTACAGTGCCTAGTACAATAACTTAAAGGATGAGCGATCAATAATTTAAAGAATGAGTGATGATATCTAAGGAGAGAGCAAATCTCCTTTATAAAGTAGGTTCCAATATATTTACATAGTTTTGATCACCCAATAAATAAAAATGTAGGATTATCCTTTGATAAATGATTCTACTCGAGAATATATTCTCTAGTTTAAACAAATTAGAGAATTTTCTAAGCTGAAGCTACCCTGTATTTTCCAATGGACAGACACATATTCCTGTATATAATTTTATTTTTAATAAAATATCTAAGACATAGCTAACGTTTATTGAATAAGTACTGTTTTCTAGGCATTATTCTAAATAACTTTCATATAATATCTCCTAGAATTGCTATGAGGTGGTTAGAGACGAGGAAAACAAGGAATAAAGAGATTCAACAACTTGGCCAGGGATACAGAGCTGATAAATGGCAGAGGTAGGATTTGAATCCAGGCATTCTGGCTCAGAATCTGCATGCTTAAAACACTAGGGTACGTTGCGTCTCATCAGCAGCATATTTACTGATATACTATATCACTTTATCCAAGTTAAATCAGTCACATTTCAAAATGAATACGCAGGGCTTCCCTGGTGGCGCAGTGGTTGGGAGTCCGCCTGCCGATGCAGGGGACACGGGTTCGTGCCCCGGTCCGGGAGGATCCCGCGTGTCGCGGAGCAGCTGGGCCCGTGGGCTGTGGCCGCTGGGCCTGTGCGTCCGGGGCCTGTGCTCCGTGACGGGAGAGGCCACAGCAGTGAGAGACCCGCGTACCGCAAAAAAAAAAAAAAAAATGAATACGCATTTTAAGAAATGTACACTTCTTTCGTTCTGCAGAAAAATGTTCACTTTTGCAAAGGTAACCAGTCTATAAACATATTTAGCTTTAGCAGCACATCTGCTCACGTAGGCAGATGGAGTATATTTCAATCAGTGGTTCTCAGCTAAGAGAGATTTTTGCCTCCAGGGGTCATTGGTAATATATGGAGGCATTTTTGACTATGAAAATCAGGAGTGGAGTATTAGAGGCCAAGGAAGCTGCTAAATATCCTACGGTGAACAGGACCACCCCTCCCCCCAAACAACTAGTTATCTGGCCCAAATATCAATAGTATCAGTGTTGAAAAACTCTGATTTAGAAAAAAAAAGAAAAGCAAAAACAAAAATATGCAGAGTATGCTCTAACATTTTAATAGAACTAATCTAAAATTATTCAAGGGAGGAGTTAAAAAGAAAAGAATTTTATTACTCTCATGTGTAATACCTGCAAATAGATGAAATGACTTAACTACTTGATTGTCTTAGTGGTGGTTCACAGCAGTAGGTCACACACACACACATATACTCACACACCATTGACACTCTACTTTCATAATTGCCATCTTTTGTTAAAATTTTTAAATTAAAATTAGTTTCCTTCTGTTGCATAAAATAGCATACCAAATAGGACCAAAAGTTCAACCCCTTTGAAGTTTTTTGGTAATGTGTCTAATTAAAAATAACTAGGCTCTCCAATGCATAATTATATGAACACCTAATACCCTAAATTTCCAGCCAATTTTGTTTCAAACATAAATATGCACCAGAAGTTTGAATGATCGACATACTACTCCCTGCAGTATCTGTACTGTTTCTGAATCAAGGCTCTTTCTTGAGCTCAGTATTTTCACTACATTTCCTTGCTGTGCAATCATCTCCCAGTTGGACAATTAATGTGCTTTTTCTCCGCAACGCTTGGCATGTGACACCCCCCCTTACCCTGTATTTGAGCATGCACCATATACCTTCTTCACTCTGACTGGTTTTGGCAGTGACCCACAATCTAAATCTCTTTCCTCCATTTGATATAAGTGAAACTATAATTATCTAGGGGTAATTTCAAATTACTACTTCATTCCGCTAGCAACTGATGAAGATTAGTGGTCTTGCCTTGCATCTGAGTAAGTCGGCAACATAATCACAAGAGAACTCAGCAGGCAACATTTGATTCATGTGAACTCAATTACTTCTGTCAAACACATTCACTTCAATAAAAAGCAGAAACTTCCAAAATGGGTTTCTGCTAACAATTTTGTGCTCAAAAAAATTTCATTTGACTCTTAAGGGAAAAAATAGTGTGAATTTCATCAGAAATAATAATAAATAACAAATATGGAAACATACTTGAATAAATGGATTTAATACATTATTAGTTCCTGAAAATAAAGAACATTTCAAGGAAATAAATTTGTATACTTAAGGCAGCTTATTATAGAAAATTCAGGCATATAAGTAAGCTTTAGAAAAATGAATTCACTCTACGTTTTAACGTAATACAATAGAAACCAGAGTACTTGCTTACCTTGTTAAAATCAGATTATTATGGAAAAGGTAGTCAAGTTCTCCTAAAGGAAGTTAAATATGAACTGCTAAATGGACAAGGACTCCTGAATCACTTCTTGGTTGTCTTCTGGGTTGAAGCCGCCATATGTTAATAAGCTGCCTAGCATTCTGATTCCTTAAGGTTTAGTTGCTAAAAGCCTCTCGGTCAAGTCTATCATGCCCTGCACGCATGTCAGGTCACATGAACATGATCCAACAGCAACTACCTGGTCACTTCCTAGTACAGATTCAGTAAATCTTAACATATGACAATCATTACAACAGGTTTACTCAAACTTCACCTTCTTATTACAGCCTTAATTAAATCCCAACATATTTTGATTATAAAAGAAACTGAGTTATTAAATGTAAATATGTAATAAGGCTATATTATAAACACTTTTCAGCATGTGATGTTTTGAGGTCTACAAAAATCACTAAGACGACCTCTATGATAGTTAATATATCATATGCCAATCATATATGATTTAATACCTGAAACTTGAAAATTTGGCCTGAGAATCTTAGGACTAAGTAAAGATTAATTTAAAAGACATATTTGTCAATTTTTATGACCAAGGATGTTTTCTAAAGATAAGTACAAAGGTAAGATAAACACAATTATTTATTTAAAATAAATAATTTTAAAACATAGTATTCTTTTATGACTTTGCTCATCCTATTTCCTCTTTTGAATTCATTTTCCTTACCTCTTGCCTTTTGATTTCCTTCTCACTTCTTAAGATTACATACACCACTGCTGTAATCAAGGAGTATGTAGTCTAATGGGGGTGGGGAGTGAATCATTAATCAAATAATAAGTTAACAAATATGTGCAAAATCATAACTCTAAATGGTTTTATGAAGGAAAATATGTGAGTAAATAACAGAGGGGGATGACCTAGTCTTCAAGGATCAGGGCCAGCTTCCTTGAACAAGGAGTGTTGGAGCACAGATCTAAAGGATTAGTATGAGTTGATCAGGCATAAGGGAGGTAAAAGAATTTTTCAGGGGAAGGGAACAGAATCATAGAAGAACAAGTAATGAAAGTGAGCCTTTGAGAAACTAAAAGCGAGCCAGTGTGGCTAGTGCATAGTTTAAGATGTGTCTAGAGAGCTAACAGGCGCAAAGTCATGCAGGATCTTAGGCTACTTTAAAAACTTTATTTTAAAGGAAACCATTGAAGAGTCTAAAGTAAGTGTGTTGGGACTAGGCAGGGACTGAGGAGGATGGGTGTATGCAACTACCAGATTTGCATTTTTGTAGAGATGATACACTCACATGGCTCAAAAACCAAAACTACATAAAAAGTCATTCATTATATTTAAAAATAAAGTTCCAACAAGATATGCTTATAGATTGGAGGAAAAAGGAAACAGAGAGAAGTGGGTGATTTTATGAGATAATTGCGTGGTAGTTTCTATAAATACTTTGGGATGGATTGAAAGTGGGAGGTGGGTAAGAAGGAGATGTCAAGAATGATTCCTAGATTTCTGGCCTATCAAGGATAGCTCCAAAACATCAACGTCCCTACTTAAAGGTTTGGGGACAGTACATTAAAACCATAGAATGAGTTAGAGTTATGGAGGAATTGTATATGATATGCACACTTACACACATACATACATTTACATTTGCATGTACATATAATATATAGGTTTAAATGCATATATTTATTTATGTGGGACTATCTGTGATGCCTTAATTCTCCAAAACAAACCTTCAACATTTATTTATTCATTCAATAAGATATGTTATTTATAGAATAAACATTTGAAATTCCTCCTAGAGCGGCCACATATCATTTGTACATGGGAAAACCAAGAGGCACTATTCATATAGACTGCACTGTGTAGAACAACTTCTGGTGCTGTGTCTACAGCCTTCATGACCCACAGCCTTTGTTCCTCCTACCAGAGTAGGGTAATAAACACATTTATTGACGTTTCCTCCAAGGTAGCCTCTCCGGTTCATCCCTCTTTCTCTCAGGTCTCTACTCCTCAATTAGTAAGAGTACGAGAATAGGAAGTTGCAGTAAATGCATGCACTAAAAAACATCCTGTCAGAACACTACTTCCCCAAGATGTTTTCATGATAAGCACCTGCAGAATATTTTAAGCCCAGCAACAATCAAAAATTATCCTCTAAATGCAGAGGTCCTTTATACTCTGTGTGGATATGGACGAAGACAAAAGTCACTGTGTTTGAACTAAAGCTACCATATTATCATTCGCTAAAAGGATATAAACAAATAACCAAATCAAGCATGCTGCTTTATAATAATAGTAAACAAATTATTAGAAATAATAAGATTCATATTGTAAATATTTTAGGGAAAAGAATACAGTGTATTCAATGGATTATATTTAACTCCCACTTCTGATTCTACAATTACATATAGCTTCACCTTATACCAAGAAGGCTGCTCAAAAGAAAAGTTAAGGTAATGTTAGTTTGAACTTTCCTTTAAATCCAAACCTAAATAAAAGCTGATTCATTTCCTTGACAAACTTAAAAGCATATCTGAAACATAATTTTGATTTAATAAAACTTTACATATAAAGGAATAGAGAGTTGTAGATTACGTGGAGAAATAATGCACTTGATTGTAGATGGTATACAAATATGAGGTGATGCTGAAAAAGGAAGTTTAAATATGGTGCAATGTGTTTCTAGAGAGAAATAATTAAGCAAAGTCAGTATGATTTACAGGAAATTTCCTAGTTTTGTTTCCCTGGATCTACGGTCAATCTACAGTCAGGCCTGAACAAACTTGAGCAAGTTTGATCCACATTATATACTGGATTTAGAAAAAAAAAAAATGCACCTGAAGCTACCAGTGGGATTAGGGGACTTCTCAGCATTTGGTTTTCTCCTCAGTTAATACACATTAACTCTCATTACCTATTTGGCATGTACACATCATGGTGAAAACAAGTTCAGGTTCATAAGGATGGATTTTTCCTCTTTTAAGGAAAACGTGTTTTCTTCTTCATAAGCTGTTCTTCACTTTGCATAAAGTACTATCCTGTTCCAAAAAGCTATTGATAAAGATCCAAGTTTAAAAGGGCAACTCACCACACTGTGGGCAAAATGAGGGTATTTTCAGATGAAGAAGGAGGCATGCATGATCAAGTTTCAATTTAAAAGAAAAATTAAAACAAAAAAATTTCCAAGTGCAAATTGCTTTGAAATGACCTTTCTGTATTGGCTCTATCTCCAAACAGTTATTTGCTTGGCTTCTACTTAGTAGGCATTTAAAATTGACCTGGAAATTCTTAAAAGCAAGCATGTAATAGCCATTATATGTAAACAACACAGTAAACTAAGTCCTGTCACCTTACACATATTTTCCAATGAAGTTCATGTGGCTGAACTTATATCTGAAGAAATTTTAAAAGGCAGTTAAAAGCATGCCAAAACAAGTCTCATCGAAGGTTTACATTTGAATTTCATATAACGAGTAAAGAGTACTATTTTCTCTTCATGGAGATAAAGTAGCAATAAAGTAGCAGACACTAATCATACAAAGAAAGTTATATACCAAGAAATAATCCCTTGATCTGAGCTGTCCAAAAATAAAACTTCTGAAAACAAAATGCATATGAAATATTACACTGCAAGTAAGACATTCTGATAATTATGTATATCCAATAAAATATTACATTAAATCTTTCATCATTGCCAGAAGTTTTAAGATTCTGAGAAGAAAGAAATCAAACTTGAAGAGAAATAATCTCCATAAATTAGCAAAGTAAAAGGTCGTTTGCTCATAATCACTGGAAGAAATACATATACATGATCCAACTGAAGCAGACAACCCCTGCAGATCCAAAGATAAACTCTTACCTTGACAGGTGCCGTTTTTCTCTTCATATCCGGCCTTGCACATGCATTTCCCAATGGGCACCAGCCACTCCCCTTCAGCGCTGCAGTGCATTTTGGGTGGTTCATCTGTCACAGAATGGTTGACACAGGAGCCCGACACTTCAAGCAACTGTGAAGAATCAGCTCCAGTGATTGTGTCAGGGAAGACAGCCAAGTGTCGTACCATAGAAGGGCATTTTTTATAGTACACACGAACGGAAACGAGAGCAATGCAAGCACCCACATCTTGAAAAGCGAGATAAAATCCCTTTTTGCTTAGAGGTCCTACATCTCTGACCTCTGTATTCAGTTTCATGACACGGTCACCAAGATCAAGTTCTGTAAAGCTTTCATCGGCAGCAATGGTATCAATTTTTATGTACTGGTTTTCCTTGATGTTTCTCCCATTCTCATCTGACTCAAAGTAATACATGTTAAAAGTTTCCTTACAGGTCCCCAGCCCTCCAGGAAGACTGTTGCAGTCCCGCAGAGTAAACTTGAGTTCTATGAAGATTCTGGAAGCACCTTCGTTGGAGATCCAACTGGTCAAAAGCCAGTTATTTTGATTCTGTTCCATAACTTTGCATACTTGGTATGTGTGGATAGGGGCATAATTTTCATCAACTTCACCAATCTCTTCCCACTGTGTAATATAATAGAAGGACAAAAAAATTAAAAGACAATTAGAAAATAACCAGCAAAAATAGTCAAAGAAAACTAATTCAGGTGTAAAATTTCTGCTTCCTCAATATACAGTATTGAGAGAAGGAGCTATACCATGAAAATTTTTAAAAATTATTTCCCTTTTTTAATTAAGTAAAGTATTAGTCATTGTCTCCAATGTAACTCAAGCATGAAGATATGTAAATGATATTCCCCAGAAAAAAATCATGTATTTCAGAGTAATAGTAAAAGAAAATTCAGTATGGATGTGACTAACAAGAAGCAGTGAAAGGCAAGTATATATATTTGGAAGAAAGTTTGAAAGAAAAAGGGTAGATAAAGTTTGAAAGAAAAAAGGAAGTACAAGTTTTTTAAAAATGACAATGAGAAGAAAAGCAATAAATGTGGAAAAGAAGGGATAAAAATGTAACGTGAATCCACATTTATTTAACCCTGGCAGGTTACAAATAATAACACAACAATGTAATAAAACTTGAAAGAAAATTCATTAGTTTAAAATTAATAATAAATGTTTATTTCATTGAACCAATCTGGTTAGGAATCTTTTACAGTTGGATAACTAAGTGTTTATTCATACATTTATTCACAAATATAAACCTAGAGACAGACAGAAAATAGAGATAAAAATTTTAGATTAGTAATACTGAGAGCCTTGTCATTTCAAATACTAAGATTTTTTTGTTATACATATCCTGGGAATGCATTATTCTTTCTTACCAATGCATTATTTTATGCACAATGACCTTAGAAGTTCTGAATATACACAGGATGTAGAAAAATTAAGTATGATTTATATAGCTTCCAAAATACTATTCAGCCAAAGAAGAGATCTAAACCTATCTCTTTCCTAGTAAAATACTACGGTTTTGAGAATGTCAATGCACCACACCACTTTCTAAACAGTGTAAAACCAGATTTTTCTTCTTCATAAAGGTTATTATAATAAGAAATTTTAAAAATCTGTCTACAATCTGTGTGAATAAAACTACATATAGTTTTAAATCTTTAAAAATTGTCCTGAAACACACAGAGCAATGTAACCATACACACTGGCTTTCAATAAATCCAGAATGTGATTTCAGACATTAAGTATTAACTTCACAGAACCTCATTTAGTTAGACATGAAATTAAATGGAGCATTATTTTTTGATTCTGTTGAAATGACAAAGATATGAAAATGTGGCATCACAAGGGATGCACATAAATCATATACCTCAGATGGCCCCTCTCAGAGTTTTAGCTGCCATCAGACAGACAGAAGTAAAAGGTGTTAATGAGGGAAAACTGCTGAGCTCCTTAAAATCACAGAGACATCAAGGTTGTATCTTACCTAACAACTTTCACATTAGGGTGTTACATGAAACCTTAGTTCATTAATTTAATCTCACTTTTGTCCTCTCTCAAAATTTATCTAAATTGTACTTAGCCTCTGATTTTCTAAACCAGCTTTCTCTCTCATTAAACTACTTACAGTTTCTTCCTGAAGCCATCCAGGTATCAATACGTTTATTATAAATGCTTAATGAATGTCATGATTAATATTTCATGGAAACAAGCACCTCAGCTAACCAAACGAAAACAACAAAAATGATCAACTTACTGTAAGAAGATTAATTAAATGTATTTTCTTTGCATTAGTAAATTGGAAAAGAGCATCAAAAAACTCTTCTCTGAAAAAGGAAAACCGAAATGCTACGTTATCTCTGTTTTAGATTCTCTTATTTTTTAATAGTCCTCCAATGCAAAATAGAAACATATTTCAAATCCTTGGCCTTAAATCATTTATGGAAGACTCATTTCTGCGTCACATATTCCAATAGGATCCGGTTAGCAAGTCAAAGGAATTGGACAAGTAAAAGGAATTGGAATAGCAGCATCTTCCAAGATTATAAGGCAAGCAATTCACAGTCTTTGTACAAAGTCCAAGGTACCACAGATATTATTAAAAATGCAAGCCAAGCAGCACTTGACAAGACAGCTTAATAGTTACTGCTTCGGGTGATAATTTCAAAGTATGTGTATAGGCATATTACTTCTCTGAATATTCTCAATTAAGAAGAGGAAAAACTGTAATTTTCTTTGATGTTAGGATTTATCATGGTCGGATTTTATTTATTTTTCTTTTCAAGTGTCCAAAATATAAATGAAGGCTCACATTTTCTATTTCTAATGCATGAATAGGAGGACTTTCATTTAAATAATTATGGCTATAAGCCATTCAGAGAATCAGAAAGGTAATATATACACATTTCCAATAAATATCTGCTCCTATTTAGACAAATACACTAAGAAACAAGCAAAAATATTTCATTTATTTTAGATTGACCAGCTGAAATAAAACGTTGAATTCTTCAAAGTTTTCTTCCCTTTTAATACAAAGGAGACATCCTGCTGTTCTCAGCAAATATCTTATTTAGGAAGAAGAAACAAGGAGATGGAACAGAAAGTAATACTCATCAAGAACTTAAGATCACAGCAGGTATATTCCTAGATGCTTTCGCAAATGTCAGGTCAAGGAGATTACCCTAATTTAATGAAGGGCACAGACAGAAAACACAATATTTTCAGTTTAATTTTGTTGGAATTCCTATGATCCCATGGTTTAATAAAATATTTGCTGACTACTACAAATGAGGTGCCTAGGCCTTTTGGAGGCATGGTCACTGAACATAATATAGTTGGTGTAGCTCTGTTCTTCAGGTCTGGCTACTCCTCAAGACCCACCCTCTGAGCCCAGGCTTTTTCTTTGTGTTTGCTTCCTCCTCATTCCTATTTCTTTGCCTTAATATTAAAGAACTGGTTACACACTCAGCTTGGGCTGGCTTGATTTCTCTCTCAAATGCTTGGGCTTGCTCCTTTTCCCACTGGCCACTGAGAACTCCAAGTCAGTTGCATTCTAATCCCATGCTTGGCCAGGCATCACAAGTCAGCCACATTGATCAGAGAAGTGCAAAAGAAAAAAGATTTATTTTCAGATCCGTATGTGTATCATGGAGTTACCCACTTATCCTACCCAAAGCCATTAAGAACTATTTTCTCCCTGCCTGCCTCTCATTGCCCTGTTAGTTTTCTTGCCCCAAGCTCCTGTTGCCTCTTATCTTGTTAGCATTGATTTCATTTCCAATCCCCTAGCTTATATATCACTTCTTTTACTTTCACAACTTAAAACACTGATTCAGGAGACACAGCCTAAAGTAAAATCTCCCCTTACATTGTGTCCCCAAATACACATAAAGAATCATCAAGCAAACGGGGTCGATTTTGACCTTTCAAGTTATGGGGGTGCCTATTATCTAGTTCTGTTTTCATTATTATGCATCTATACAGAGATTAATTTATTAAGGCTAAAGTACAGTGGTCAGAAACTTTGTAGTAGAGGCCTGCATATAAATACTTGACTGGTCTTGTACAGAGGAAAGATTATCAGCCTGGAGCTCTAGAATTAGTCCCAGCTCTTACAGTATCTAGATGTATAAACCAAGACTTAACCGCTGGCATACTGATTACCATAATTTCGAGTGAGAACTGAAACCCTCTATCCCAGTCATCTAATATCGAGTATAAAACATCGGAAGTGGCCTTGAAAGACCTGGTCTTATTGTTCATTTTAGAAATGAGAAAACCGAAGACCAGATTTTCCCAAGCTCACAAAATACCACCCTGATACCATCTGAGTATCCCCTCTGCCTGTCTGTACCTCTGCCTTCTTATTAGCATGTTTCTGTCCTTGAAGTCTGGGTTTGCGTGTGGGATTCCTTGATTCACTGCATTGATTGCTACTCCACTCTGTTGATACTAAATTCACATTTTTTTTTCAGACATGATGTAACCGTGAATAATAATTCTTTCTTTCTTTCTTTCTCTTTCTTTCTCTTTCTTTTTCTCTCTTTCTTTCTTTCTTTTCTTTCTCTTTTTTCTTTCTCTCTTTCTCTTTCTTTTCTTCCTTCCTTCCTTCCTTCCTTTCTTTCTTTCTCTTTCTCTTTCTCTCTCTCTCTCTCTCTCTCTCTCTCTCTTTCCCTATATATAACTTAATATTCTAAACATGGATATGAAGGAAAAGACAATTTTCTTTTTCTCTACTATACCTCAGAGTCTGACACCACAGGACACAGAGTAGGGCACTCAGTAAATATTTTATAATGAATGAATTAATATCAAACACATACATATCCCTCCTAAGTCCAGAGATATATGTTAATATGAAATCTGAAATAATTCAAACATGGTAAATAAATGACTATATGATTTGCCTTTTGTTTTTGAAGAAAAATAAATTTTGTAAATTGTCTGAACTTTATATATTCAAATAAAGGAAAGTTTATAAGTTCATATTTTTGAAAATTAGTCTTCAGTAAAAACCTCTAGAAAATTTATTTTAAGACATTTGCTTATTCTAATCATACAATTATTTTTAGTTTAGTTTTCATATTAACCTATAGGACTCTTTTTCTTTAGCATTACATTTTCCCAGTTATAACTTACAGCTTAGTTTAGATATGTTAGATATTTTTTAGCACGAAATGTTTTAACATATCAGTTTTTATTTTTCATTCACTAGCCTTCTTCAACATTCGATACAAATTAAAAGCCCAGGATGTAGCATATCAGTTAGTGGCACTATACCTTCTCCCCTATTTCAGTCAAACAAAATTAGGACCATCTTAATGATTTTCTTTGGCAGAGTGATGTTAAAATATAGCTAGGAATCAACTGCTCCCAGCTTTACTCTGAAGTGTCCGAAGCATAACTTTGTAACAAACCTTGCTTACCACATAAATGCTTCTTTGAATATAGGGATAACTGTCCATTATCCTTTAATATCACAATATTTTGTATAATGCATTTTGAAATGCTCCAAAAGAAACCAATTCTAGGCTTCTCATTTTATTTGAAATATTGTTAGATATCATTTATTTTTTATTTTCTTTGTGTGTGTGTAGTGTGTTTGCTAACTTCACTGAAGATATCCTGACCTCAAATTACTAATTACTGTTGTTCTTAAAACAGTAGTACCTCTCCATGATCTTAGAAATTGCCTGGGAAAGAGTTTGACTATGTGCTCAAATTCGGAAGTCGGGCATTTTACCCATTTTAACTAGTGAGCAAAACATTCCAATTGCTACCGCATCATATGTTTACCTAAAGTCTAGAATTTCTGGAAGCTTCCTGCTCTTGCAAGAATCAAATGAAATACAATATAAAAAATCAGAAACTTCAAACACACCAAAGATCTTTTGTTTTTCTTTCTATTAATGTCCAGTTTTTTATAGTAATTTATATTTTTAATATCAGATTTTTAGTTTCATTATTTCATTTTTTTTCAATTTTGCCACCTAATTTTAATTTTGATTAAAATTAGGTAAAATATACTCAAATAAGAACCTAAATGAATTGCTTATTTTCTCATTTTTCCCATGTGCATGATAAACTATTATGAATATTCTTCCCCCTAATACTTTATAAGACTTGCTATGTTTACATAAAATCATTATGTTTTTCCTCCCTGTTGCATGTACAATTGAGCTCATTTGTCTGTGTGTGCATGCAGAAGTTTGCCATTACCTAATACATTCAATCCAGGACAATTCCTCTGAGAGAAAATGAACCAGAAAAATCCTTAAAGAATAAATGACTTAGGAACATGATTAATGGCAGAAAAAATGAGGAATCCTATTATTGTTGGGGCAGACTTTTTTGTTTGTTCTTACTACCTTTGATGTGTTACTGTCCACTAGAGGCCATTCCTCATTAGAAAGAAATACTGTATTATTAAGACCAGTGCATGTTGAACACAAATATGAGTGCCTAGTCCACCTGCTTGCCCAGTGGCTGCCCAAATGCTTAAACAGTGAGAGTCAAGTAGAAGACCAAACTTTACCTTGGGTCATAATGCTTTGAAAGAAATTTTATTGTAATTCAAAGGTAATCATAGAACGTGTGAAAACCTCAAGACTATAATACAATACAGGAAGAATAGGTCCAAGCTACAGCTAGTCAACCTACATTTGAGAAGATTAATTTTCTCATTACACACTATATGCGTGACACAATCATACAGAACACAGCCACATCATTTTGCAGAGAAGTAAACTGAGATCCAGAGAGATTGATACACTAATTAGTGCCAAATTAATGTCTAAGATCGGAAGTCCCTGTTATTAATTAACATTTGCTCCTTTTGAAGGGTTAAAATTTTAATGCATAAAATATACTGGCACATGAGGTCATTTTAACCAACAAAAGAGAAAATGTTTCATTACCTAATGAACTAGGTATTTATGTTTCAAAAGATAAAATTGTGGACCTTTCTTGTAGAATTCTAGCACCCATCCTTCCTTGGTCAGTTTACTGACTTTTTGATCAAGACCACACAAGTCCATTGACCAAGAGAAGTAGCTCAGTTTTTATGCACAACCACAAGGCAAAATGGTTTAAAAAGAAATAAATATGTAGTAGTAGTTTCTGTTTCAGAAATTCAATCTCTTTAATAGCTATGTTTTTTAGTAAAATAAATATGATAAAATGTATCAACTTTCAGCAAAAATCATTTGAATTAACTATCTTGTTACATTTCCTCAATAGTATGTTAGTGGAAAAAAAGATTGCATCAAATAGGTGTTTGAGCTGTTTAAAGCATCTTTAAAATTCATGAGTATGATGTAGCAATATTGCTAGAAATGAGTCAATTAATTTTCTATGTATGAAATAAAGCTGAAGTCAATTACTTTATTGCCCATAGAATAGTACACGTATTTATGGGCTCAAATTCAATTTGTGAAACGAAATCACTTGAGAAATATAGAGATGAAAACTTTCAAGTTTATATGAGTACTTTCACAGGGAAATTTGTAGACAATTGAGCATCTGCTTACAACACTAAATATGAATGGTAAAGAGGAGATTTTTTTCACCTGGAAAAACAATTCATAATTTTTTCTTTAATGTTGCAGTCAGTAATTTTTTTTTCAAAAAGGAAAGAAAGAAAAAATATGGATTCTTTCTTCATTTATTCTTTAAAAAATATCCAAGCGCACAAGAAATGACATAGAGACTGGAAAAATCAAAAGTACATTAGTAAAATGTTGACAGAGAAGTTTATGATTTAAACAAAAAGGTATTTCTTAGAAAAATATTATAATGAACATAATTTAAAAACAGAAAAGAAAATGTACATATAATAACGGCTTATATATTTGTTGTTATTCCACTTTTAAGATGGTATATATTAAACAGTTTCACATTACATAAAATGTTAAAATATATCATGAATACTTCAAGCTTTTATTTGGCTTTTTCCTGAAAAGTTTACCTAGGAAAACAAATTCAAACATCAACTTGTCAATAATAATTTTAAAAGGCAGAATGAGCTAAGTGAATAGGTATGTCTGAAATTAACAAATTAATAAACTGAATTAAAATCTTAAATGATCTCATCAGTGTTTAATCAAAAAGCAGTCCCATTAAATATGACAAGTTATCTAGTTTGTCAGTAATTTTGTGCCATGAACTAAAATTTTAAAAGGAGCAGCTAAAAATAGATTTATAAACCACTGATCTAGTTTAGTTCCATTTTATACAATACATTGAGACACCTCCATTTTTATGTGATAGTAGCTTAGCACTGTATATTTTCTATCCTGTTATACCAAGAGGTAGGCAGTCCAACATTTGATAACTTGTAAAACTGTGGTAATACAGATAATCTTTTGTGTACGATTACAAAAGTTCACATAGTCTGTGAGTTTATATCTTTCTAAAGAGATGACTGTGATCTCAATTACATACTTAAATAAGTAAAAGTACAGATTTACCATGGAGATTTTAAGATCTAATGAGTCATGTTTCTATGTTGCACACACACATACACACACACACACATACACTCACAATGAAGAATTCTTTCATGACAGTATTACAAGATGCTAGAAATGGTCCTCCGAGTGTTATTTAAATATACATATTCTCAATAACACTTTAAAATTTTAGAGTGACATTACTACTATCTTTAATATAAATACTGTCCTATTATAAATAGCTAAGAATTATGTGAAGAAGTCTTCTTCTCAAAGCAATATGAACGCTTCAGTAAATGAGGAAAAGAACTATTTCACTTGGGATTCAATTTAATGAAAATAAAGTAGATTAATCTCTGGTGCTAACCTCTGGTGCACTTAACATTTCAGGCAAAATAGATACAATTATACACTTGCCATTCTGGCAAAAAAAAAAAAAAAAAAAGATTTCAGTAAATCATTTGCAACTCTGGATTATTTATCCAGCCTATAAAATATACCAGAAAACATAATGTTGTCTGTGGTCTCTGGCCTTTATGCTGCCCTCATTTTTCAATAGAAGATATTACATTTCTGGTGTAGGCCTTCACAACAGCACCCGTAATCAATTCCATATCTCATGTTAATCACGTTCTTGTAATCAGTGGCTATTCAACACAAATTTCCATCTCAGTTTTTGTTGGAAAACAGCCACATTAGGGCTTTGAGTTTATTCAAGTTTAAGTGATTATATTGCCATCACAGACTAAAGTTCACAGCATCCACTTGCCATAGCTATATTACCAACACTGTAGAAATGGAGGGCGTATACAGTTACTGTGTTGTCCAGTCAGAAGCTATAACTTCCATACAGAACAACTTTATTTTTCAGAACCCCAGGGCTTCTCTCTTTGACGTGGAAGTAAAAGAAGGAACAGCCAGGGATCCGCTGCAGTTTCTTCCTTCTGAATTTGTTGAGTCTTTTCTGACCAAAAAACTGCTCTCAACAAAAACAGCTCCTTAAGTAAAAGTACACATTTTTACCAAAAACTTAATATGAACATTTTCAATGTTTAGTGATAGTTCTAAGATGGCAATTCCAAATTTTTAGCATTCATTTTTACATGTTTTTGATCATTAGTTTAATGCAAATTTAATTTTGACCTACATTAAACTGTAGAGTTTTATAACAGGGCATGCTAGTTGAAGACAGTGATTGACTAATATTTATAGAAATTTTCTATCAACTCAATCTAAATATTTTGTTGCATTTTATTGAGGATTTTTTAAATTTGAGGATTACTGTGAAAATGCATTTTTCTGAGAATGCTAAGAGTTCTAGGCAAATATAAAACCTTTACAGCATTAGTGAAATTACAGCAGTAGGGAAGAGAAATCTTATGTTTGTTCTTCCTACTTGAATCTTCTGCCTATATTTTTTCTGTATCTTCCTAGATTGTCCCTTAATCATCTTGAGGCCTTTTTTTCCTTAGGTTAGTGACCACAAATGGGAATAGTGAAATTAATTTTGCATTGGGATTTTAATCTTAAAACTGAAACAAGTTTTTAATTGCCTTTTTCTCTGCTTATCAACACAATCCCTTTCACCAATATATTCTAGTAATAGGAAGCATAAATGGAGCAAATGTAGATAACAAGTAAGTCTAGTTATCGTACAGAAACGTAGAATTTTTTAGCCTAAATAATCTTAGATAATATTTGATATATCTGTGTCTACTTGTAGAGGAGCAAACAGGACTCTGTATATGATAAAGGATATATCCATAATTATAGGAAATAACTGTCACTGACTTCCATTTATTGTTCTGTTTGCTACACAACTAATAGTTAATAGCTAACAGATATTCTAGAAAGCTAAATAAAATGTTCAAAACTATACCTTCTCTTAGTATAAGGCCCAGATGAGGCCCAAGTTTCAGGTTTAGAAATATACAGAAAAAAATTTTGAGTTGGATTAAAAAGAATTGTTTCCTTTCCCTCAATTGTAATCTAAATACACAGTGTTCTTTTAAATATACTAAAAATCAAATTAATGTGATATTCCTTCATGATTCTTGAATCTCATTCAGTTTTCCTTTTCTGTGAGAAAACTAGGACCATTTTAGTAGAGACCTATTTTACACTTTAATTTTTTAAAGTTTTTTAATCTACTTTTTTTTACATTTTGTCTATGACAGTTACACAGAATGAATGATCATTCAAAATCTCCTATCTGCTGGTCTATGTAACCCTTTTTTTTAAATATAAATGAAAGTCAAAATAGTATTTCAGTTCTTGAATGCTTATACATCTATTACTGTAAAATGAAAGCAGCCCATGGTGTTGGCTGCAGTTTTGTTTGGCTAAAGACATGCTAAAACAGAAAAGAAATTAAGAGTTTCAGCAATAAGGAAAAATTTAAAGAAATGTACTCAGAAAATGACCCAGGAAACTTGAGGAATCAGATAATGGATTTGTATTAACTTATAAAGGGCTCAATGCCTTCACCATATGTGGGAACAAAGAAAAACACAACGTGATATGGTCTTTCCTCCTTACAGATAGGCAGGAGAAACAGCAAGGAGTAGCATGCTTCAATACTTACATGGGTATCACTATGAACCAAGTCTCCATTTTTTCCATGATATATAGAAACTCATTAGGAAAAGCAATAGAGTAATTGTTAACCTCAGACACCGGTCTTAGAAAAGTGATACTCCCCTTAATCAGAATATATAGCCCAGCTTGAATAATGAAGACTGCCATCATGTTTAATAAGGTTAAACAAGAAAAGATGAAATAAAACCATTGGGGAACATCACTTGTTTACATAAATGGCCTCCTTCTTCACTTATGCTCGCTATGACAATATGCACCAACCTGGAAGACATCTAAGCCCAGGAAAGGCAAATACTACTGCGGCCAGAAGTAGGATGGAACAAACAAATGTATTAAAATCCGGGCTTTAAACCATTTGAAAGTGGAGATAAGATATCTGTATTTGATTCTGCAATGCCAAATACAGTCACTGGCACATAGTAAGTGAATGATAATGCTTATGAATTAATAGGTACAGCCTGTTTTCTCCATTAGACTATGAACAGCATGGAGTTTGTCTTTCATTTCTCCATTTATAATGTACAAAGTACTAGGACAAAATAGATTTACAGTAAGTGTTATTTTGTTGAATAAATGAAAGAGGGCACCAAAAAGTGAGAAAGGTTCAGAAATCATAATCCAGGAAAAAAATTAAGATCCAGAAGTAGAAATAAAGTCAGGTCCCCAGGGATAGGAAGAAGAGTTCAAATACTGGTTTAATTCCAGAAAACCCTTTCACAGGGTTCTAGCATGTGATATTTTTATTATGACTCCTAGCATGTTGACATATTTAGTTCTGGACATCTTCTAAGTGTTTTTCTGTATCTAGTACTGGGTTGTGCGTATCTGTGTGTCTGTATGTGGATGTGTTTCTGAGTATGTTAGAGATTTGGAAAAACAAAGGAAGAGTGCATTGGGCATGAACATTACTATCAGTACTCGGAGTTCAAAGGAGAGTCTATAGTCCATTAAGTTCTCAGATTCAAGTTTCACTTAGATTCTATTTTGCTAAAGCCTAAGGAGTACGATTAAACCTTAGATGGGAATCTTAAGGTTAAAATTATTCAGTCAGGCCCAACTTGCTCTAGACATCCTCATATTAGTCCTATGTAATTGTAGTGTGTTCAGATAGCTTAATTCTACAGAAAAATAACTTTTTTTTGCTTAGAATCAATTCTAAACAGTATTTATTTTGTATACTCTTCAAAGATGAACTTTACACTTAGAACAGTTTTTTATTCAATCTACCAACTAGGGTCTGGGTGCATACCCTGAGTTAGAAAGAATGGTAAACACCTTAGCAATGTAAAGGTTTTCTAGAAAAACACTTACACTTTAATTTGTTTATATGTTCACATATGGACTGGGGTGAATTTACGTTCAAGTCAGAGGAAGCATGGCAGATTTTTAAAAACCCTGGAGTGTTTTAAAGTGTTTCAGTCTGTAAGTGAAGATACAAATTTTATACCATTTCCAAATATTAACCAATGGACTGTGACAAAGTCTTCACTAATTCTTAAAGAAATGAGAAAAATGTAGTAGGTATTTCATAAAACCCAATTTGTTCAATTTAATGGATTATTCTTTATTTGGGGATTATATGCTTATTATTTTTAGTATTAGAATTCTCTTTTTTAATGAAACATAAGTGATAATAGAGGGTAGTTTATAGGTTTTGATTTAGAGAGTGCTTTGAATTTAATTTTCCAATCACTGGTTGATGAGTGGCATAACTAGTCTATATTCTAGGAAACGCCTGTTGGGTTTTGCCTATGAAAAGGAAGGAATGAATGATGTCTCCTAGAATGGACTTGGTGTGGCTTCCGAAGTAAACTGTGCACAGTATTTGAACTTCAAGTTCATGTAATTTCAATTATTAATAAGAGAAGAATGGCTGGTGTGTCATGTAGAAACTCAGGAAGGCTGCAAACAAATAGTGTATTAATATTTAATTTTAAGGGCATATAGTCATTTTATGGCAATTTATTATCAACTGATTTGGATAACATGGGTTTAGGCAGTTTAGCTTATGAAAAGGTAGCACTCCCATATTATTTGTAACTAACCTATCTGAATCTTGGAAATAATATCCCATAATAAAAAGCTTTTATTAAAAGAGGTTGGGCTCCTAGGTCATAAGTCTCACAAATAGCTATCAACATACATATATAATTAATATATATGATATTTTTTCTATGAGAAGCACATTTAAGATATAACTGAGGAGGTCTGGTGATCATAGCTCTTTTGCGACAATCCCAAGGATCTAAATCCATACTCTTATAAATGAGGAAATGTTTCTCTTCCTACCACACATTCATTTATTTATTCATTCATTCAACAATTACATTGATCACCATATGCTCTGGAGACTCAACAGTGAACAATAAAGACAACTGCATGTTTCTTAAAGTATACCTATATTTAACATGCTATCATAGGTGGCATACAATAATAAAATTAATATGATATAATATAATTAACATAATATAATGTCAGGTTTGTGATAAGTGCTAGAAAGGAAATATTAAGTCTCTCTTATAGTCTTCCAAAATAGCTATATGAGACAGGAGGCTCTAGGATTTTGGAAGTCAAAGTCTAGGTATATTCAGAATAGCCACTCCATGGAGACTAAGGCATAACAATTCTGAGGTCAGTAAAATAAATAAATGGACCTTAATCAAACTTAAAAGCTTTTGCACAGCAAAGGAAACCACCAATAAAATGAAAAGACAACCTTTGGAATGGGAGAAAGTATTTGCAAACAATGTGACAGGGCTTCCCTGGTGGCGCAGTGGTTGAGAATCCGCCTGCCAATGCAGGGGACACGGGTTCGGGCCCTGGTCTGGGAGGATCCCGCATGCTGCGGAGCGGCTGAGCCCGTGCGCCACAACTACTGAAGCCCATGAGCCTAGAGCCCGTGCTCCACAGCGGGAGAGGCCACCGCAGTGAGAAGCCAGTGCACCACAACAAAGAGCCCCCGCTCTCTGCAACTAGAGAAAGCCCGAATGCAGCAACGACGACTCAACGCAGCCAAAAATAAATAAATAAATAAATTTATAAAAAAAAAAAAAAACAATGTGACAAAGAAGAAGTTAATATCCAAAATCTACAAACAGCTCATACAACTCAATAGCAAAAAAGCAAACAATCTAATCAAAAACTGGGCAGAAAACCTAAGTAGGCATTTTTGCAAAGACATACAGATGGCCAAAAGGCACATGAAAAGATGCTCTACATCTCTAATTATTAGAGAAATGCAAATCAAAACCACAATGAAGTATCACCTCATACCAGTCAGAATGGCTATCATCAAAAAGTCTATAAATAATAAATGCTGGAGAGGGTATGGAGAAAAGGGAACCCTCCTACACTGTTTTTGGTAATGTAAATTGGTGCAGCCACCATGGAAAACAGTTCCCCCCAAAAATTAAACACAGAACTACCAAATGATCCAGCAACCTCACTCCTGGGTATCTATCCAGAAAAAAATGAAAACTCTAATTCGAAAACATACATGCACCTCAATGTTCATAGCAGCACTATCTTCAATAGTCAAGACATGGAAACAACCCAAGTGCCCATCAACAGACGACTGGCTTAAGAAAATGTGTTGTGTGTGTGTGTGTATATATACACACAATGGAATATATATACATACAATGGAATATATATACACATAGTATATACATATACACAATGGAATACTACTCAGCCATAAAATGAATGAAATATTACCATGTGCAAGAACATGGATGGACCTAGAGAATATTATTCTGAGTGAAGTAAGTCAGACAGAGAAATTCAAATAGTATATGATATCACTTATATGTGGAATGTAAAAATAATACAAATGAATCTATATACAAAACAGAAACAGACTCACAAACATAGAAAACAAACTTATGATTACCAAAGGAGAGAACGAGGGAGGGAAAAATTAGGAGTATGGGATTAACAGATACAAACTACTATACATAAAATAGGTGAGCAACAAGGATTTACTATATAGCACAGGGAATTATATTCAATATCTTGTAATAACCTGTAATGAAATATAGTCTGAAAAAAAATAACAATATAACACTTTGCTGTATACCTGAAACTAACACAATATTGTAAATCAACTATACTTCAATTAAAAGAAAGACTTTGAGGTCAGTGGCTTCATGACTTCCTGATAGGTATGTTTCTGCCTTGTTACGTAATGGATTATACCTATTATTATGAGTGCCATAGAACAATATAACAAAAATTCTTAATGAAATCACATTAAAGATTGTGATACAGAGTATCTCGCTCTTAGAAACAAATGAACTATGTGTTTTAACAACCATATGCTTTGACAGCACTATGGCAGCTATTATAAATAGCAATGAAAGTTTAAGGTTTTATTTGACAAAATTGCTAAATTCAAAGTAAAACTTTAGAAAATGCTAAAATTGCATATATTTGCATCATCGGTAATTAATGACTAATGGACAAAAAATTAAAGTAAAATCTATGATCTAACAGCTAACCTCACATTTCACTATTACCAACTGTGATCAGATCAGAAACTAGGAAAACAGAATTTAGCCAAATAACCTATAGAGATTTACGAAAATACAGGTAAAAGTAAAGTGGAAATAATTGTTATACTTCAGGAAAAGTTAAATAGAAAGAGATAAAATAATTATAAGATAAAAATTTTATTGAATTATTTCAAATACAAAAATAATTTTGGTGACATTCCAAAACTGAAAATGGAATGCTTTTAGGTTTACGTATCATTATTCAATACCTTTCAGATTAGTGATTCACAAATTCACTGCAGAGTATGGTTACTACCCATTGGAGTAGTAGATGGGGCAACTGATTGTAGATGGGGGCAAGAACTTTCATTTATTGCTACTAAACAGTGCATTTCCCTTTAAAAGCATAACAAAATAAACCCCATTGTTATCTGTCTCATAATATTCTAATAAATTTGAAAGCAGATGTTTTTAAGGACACAGATTACTGAAAATAATTTCATCTGTGAAACAGGAACAAATTTAATAGACATTTAAAAACAACTGCTGTAAAAAAAAAAAAAAAGACATGGTTCAAAAGGATGCACCCAATGTTCATTGCAGCACTGTTTACAACAGCAAAACATGGAAGCAACCTAAATGTCCATCAACAGATGAATGGATAAAGAAGATGTGGTACATATATACAATGGAATATTACTCAGCCATTTAAAAAGAATGAAATAATGCCATTTGCAGCAACATGGATGGACCTGGAGATTATCATACTAAGTGAAGTCAGTCAGACAGAGAAAGACAAATATGATATGATATTGCTTATATGCAGAATCTAAAAATGTGATATAAATGAACTTCTTTACAAAACAGAAACAGACTCACAGACTTAGAGAATTAACTATGGTCACCAGGGAAGAAGAGGGGAGAGGGTTAGATTGGGAGTTTGGAATTGACATGTACACACTGCTATATTTAAAATAGATAACCAACAAGGACCTACTGTAAAACAAAAATAAATAAATAAAAACAACTGCTGTAAAAAAAGTCATTGATATAGATGAAATGACCACCTTGGAGCTCAGTGTTTATTGCACATGATTGTTTTTATTAACTACAGCACTAAACATATTTCAGATTTAGATAACTAAGAAAAGATTTTCCCTTATGATGTTAAGCTCTATTAAGATTTCCCTTATGTGATCTCCTACATAAATTACTGAATGTAAAAGAAAGACACAGATTTCTGTTATAGAGGGAAATCTATTAAATGTAATAATAGATAATAGAAGAAAAAGCTGTGTAAAGAGAATTATTGTGCCTGTGATCTATTTTTTTCTGAAACTGCCAATTTATCAAACACAATATATAAGATGATTGCTTGCCTTTTTACATGTGTATAGAAAGCACACATCTATGAAGAATTTTCATATGTTCCGTATGCACCTCTTGTCATGTGCAGAGGCAATCACATACTATGTAACACAGAAGGAAACTAATCTCCTCCAGTCATCAAGTGATACCAGCTATGACATTGAGAAATATTAAGATATCAAACATTTAAACAGTGCTTGTATTTCTCTCCCAGTTCTCCTATGAGGTACGTCAATATTCTCATCTCTAGAAAGATTTAGTAATTGATCTACTTGACCTAATTTACAGAAGGAGGCCATTGCAAAAATGAGCTAAATTTAAAAATCTGCTTGTCTCCATGGTTGTAGCTACGTGATAAGAAATTGTCCACAATATAATAGCTGATTCAATTTATAGTTAAAAATAAGTAGATCTGATTTTGGCATCACCAATTACACAGACAACATCCAGAATCCAGTATGTGGGTTTGTTAGCAGTTGTTTTAATATTTATTTAAAGAAAGTATTTCAATAAATGTTAACTGCATATCACATAAATATGTTACACTTTGAGTGACAATTCACATTTTGAAAAGAGGCATTATGTAAAACATGGCTTGACACAAATTTGTCACTGGCAATGGAGAAATAAAACATGAATTTATTGCAATAATGAAAAATACTTTTGAACTTCTGAGGTTTTATAAGTATCGCAGTAGAAGCCTAACATATCATTGAATATACAAATTGATCACCAGAGTCCACAGACAGCATTGCTATTAGCTACTTCATTATTTTGATAGAATATTTAATGTTACACATCTGTATTTCGAGTTCAAATTTCATTGTTAAAAACTATTACAAGACTTGAACTTCTTTATGTATTTAATTGTATAATGATATAATCTCCAGCCCTACCACTTGTTTTTTAAAAAAGTCAATGAATAACTTGCATCTTTGTATCCTGAGTGTCTAGTATAATTCTAAGCACATAGTTTGATGGATAAATATTTGTTGGAGGAAATGATGAACAACTAAACTATTCAAGAAATTAAGTTCAAAAGCATGATTTCAAAGTTATATGCAAACTCATATAATCTCAAATCAAAATGTTATTTAGAAAATCCACTTGTGCATGTGTGATGCTCAGATTAAGGGAAAAGTTACACTATTTTTTAGAAGACATTCATTCAATATAACTTTCTGTGGGATTTTACATGGCTTCATTCTCTATCCTACCATGTAGCAACAATGATATTATATAGATGTGTAACTAGAGCTAATAAATTATTTATTTATGAGCTAAATAAATTATTTTGTTTCTCATTTATGTAAATGAAAAGGGAATTTCTCTCATTGACCCTTGGAAAAAGTAGATCTGAAATCCTCTCCAACCATAGCTTGCATATCTAAGTCACCTAGTCTCTGCGATAAGAATGTATAATAAGCCTAATAATCCTATAATAAGCCACATATTAGAAACTAATATGGTGGTAATTTCCAGTGACAGACTAGCTAGTTGCTACTATGGTGCCTTAGACAAAATTTCCAGGCATGTGTAAGAAAGTGATTCTTAGGCACTGTTCCATATGTCATTATGACAAAGGGAAAACATATATTTCTTTATTCTTATTTCTCTGTTATCACTGCATCCAGATGTTTTAAAAAGAAAACAAGTTCTTTGAAAAAAATGTTTCCTAAACTATGTTCCACTGAACATTCTTCATGAAGATGTTCATACATATAGTGGGTAAAATATTTCTTGATCAAATTATTTGGGAGACCTGCATGGTCATTAATCTACAAAGGCTTAGTATAATGCATAAGTAGAGAAATATGCTAATTCTACTTCATTTAATATTTTTGAAACTTACTTGAGTATAGAACCCCTCTGGCTTAACACGTGAATTTCCTGTTTCAGACAATCTATTAAATCTACTACTCTACTAAAGTAAAACATCAGTTTGGGAAATATGAAGCCTCAGTTTAGGAGTCTTAGCCCTCCTTACATTATCTGCATCCTACAAGTCTGCCTTGTTTACTAAATACATATTCTTTTTATGGGATGAGCAGGAGAGAGAGATCTCCCATATTTTCATTGCCTTTTCTGTGGCTGACCACATTATACCTTATTACTCCTTTAGAAAAACAGAAATTGGCACCTGTCTTAGTTCAGTCCGCTTCAACAAATACTACAGACTAGGTGGTTTAAACAACAAATATTTATGTCTCACAGTTCTGGAGGCTGGGAAATACAAGATCAAGGCACCAGCAGACCTACTGTCTGATGACGCTGTGCTTCCTGGCTTGTAGATGGACACTTTCTTGCTGTATCCTCATGTGGCTGAGAGAGAAAAAGAGAGGAAGCAAACTTCCCCTGCCTCCTATAAGGGTACTCAACCCATCTTAAGGGTTATACTCTCTTGATTTTACCTCTTGAAGGTCCCACCTCCTAATACCATTGCATCATGATTTCAACATATGAATTTGAGGAAGACACAAACATTGCAAAGATGGTACATAAGAGAATCTTAATTTCAATCTTTTACTGACTGCGTGTATGATATTGTAACTTCATGCTCATTTCTACTTTCAAAGAACAACACAACATATATTATAAGTACATGTCAGGAATAAATTTCAGTGCACTAATGAATAAAGCTACCATGAAAATTACTGGTGATTGGCTAGCTAGGAAACACTATCAACATCTGATGACATTATAGCTACCTTCCACCTTCCAGATTAATGACATGCTAATATTACTTTTCAGAACCATTTTAATTTTCCTGACATTAGCATTGAAATTATATGCTACTTTTATCATAATAACCCCAATCTATATATTTTTACAAATGTAGAAGTATTGCAAAATTATAAGATGATATAAATGCAATATACTTTCACTGTTAAATTACCTTTAAAAATCCCATTATTCAATCTGGCATCAAAATAAAGCAAACAGTAAACCAGAGAAGCTTGTTTAATGAAATGACTTTATCTCTCAGGATTATACTCATCGTTATGCCTTTAACTGTGAAGACTGGAACTATTTGTGACACAAAGTGAATAATCCTCCATTATTTAAATAATTTGTAATCACAGCACAGCCCGTGATTCTTCAGCTTATTACATATTTGCATGTTATAATCAACTAAAAGTTCATGCATGTCCAACTATACAAAACTCTGTTTAAAATGAAACTTCTCCAACAGCTTTGGCAGCTGTCCTGTCTGGATGTATATAATGTGGAGTGGAATACATGAAGGATTCATGAAGCATATGCACACCATTTCTATTATATATGTCCTAGATCGAATGTTAAGAAATAAAGCTGAATTGGAAGGTATATTCTGAATAAGTTCAGATTCATAACCTATGGCATTCAATATTCACAGTAACATTTTGGAAGTGTTGAAATCATGTAAGGCAATCAAGAAAAGCATTAATTTATCTTAAAGATTGTAAAAACTATTACTCAACAGTAAAGACTGCCTTACTCTTTTGTGTCTATATTTTTGTATCTATAACTTGCTTCTAAACAAGAGACTTGGCTTATGATGCATAGGGACTTTCAGGACCAGGTCAGCAAACACAAGGGTGATTTTCTTGGCCTCTAAGGAAACAATGAGCTTATAGGATACTGTTAGTCTTCTTACTCATAATAACTAGATGTATACCAAAATACGCAAAGAAGCGTGGAGGCACATGGATATTTGTCTTACAGAACAGAATGATGGTAATCAAAAGATGTAGAATCACTGATTACAATGCAGTCTAAAATATAAGAATAGTGGGACATACAATAGTAAGATTTTAAATAAGTCAAATAGACCAATTAAATGTGATTATCAAATAGAATTTAAATAAATCAAAGAGACCACTCAAATAAAATTATTGAATGCTGGGTAAAATTCATACGCATTGTAGAAATCAGGCTTTAGAAACATGATGGAAATTATGTACTGAAACAACTAATTTCACTGCAAATTTCTGGAATAAACATTTCACATTAGTAATTATTTTTATAACTAAATAAATTTTATATGAGAAAACAACTTTATACTTAGGGAAATGCTTCCTTATCAGAATTCCCAAGAGACACTAACTGAGATGACACCAACTTTTTTTTTTTTTTTTAAGCTGCTCTCCTTATAGCAGAGATGGTCACCAACAGCTAGAGCTACACTTATACTGTATGATTTTACCCTCCTTCCTCAATCCGGCTGGGTATATTTGAATAAGTGATGGTCAGCAGAACCAAGTGGAAATCTTTCTATGTGGAATTTGGAACATCCCCAGTCAGCCTGAGCTGGTCTTTTAAATACAGGCAATCAAATCTGGAATTGAGTGAAAGCCATGTGAAACTGAAGCAAAGAAATCTGGTTTGCTGAGAAAATAACAAAGAAATGACTAGTCAAAGGTAGGAACCAGAGAGGTGAACATCAGATCATGAAAGGTTGCCCAATCCCTTGGTTTCATTTTTTTCAAGAGCTCAATTGATATTGGGTTCTGTGAGTTAAACAGGCATCGTGCTAAACATTGCATCATTACCTCATTCTAATAGGCATAAGAACATTGTGCAGTATGTAGTATTATACATAATTTATAAATGAGGAAATGGAGACACAGAGTGATTAACTTGTTACACATTAGGTAGTAAGGTGTGGAGTTAGATTCTGAATCTAGATTAGCTGATTTCAAAGTCTCCATGTTTTTTTGTTTTTTTGGGGTTTTTTTTTTTGTGGTACGTGGGCCTCTCACTGTTGTGGGTTCTCCCGTTGAGGAGCACAGGCTCCGGACGTGCAGTGGCCATGGCCCATGGGCCCAGCAGCTCCGCGGCATGTGGGATCGTCCCGGACCGGGGCACAAACCCATGTCCTCTGCATCGGTAGGCGGACTCTCAACCACTGTGCCACCAGGGAAGCCCTCAAAGTCTCCATGTTAACCATAATGCCTTTATGGAGGCAAATATGTATACAAATTAGTAATTTGGATTGAACTCAATAGAGAGCGGGGCCCAGAGTTGTGTATATGTTTGTGCAGACTGTATGTTTCACAACTCTAGGAGACATTATTCAAACTTATCTGATTACCTGAGGAGAGGAAGTGAGTCCTGTATATCAATGTAATCTCACTATTTGGCACATAATAGTCTTTTGGTAAACTTAATTGTATAATAAAAATAAAGCATTCTTGGTTCAAGCTTACATGACACCAAATAAATAAGAACCCCTAAATCCAAACTTTGGTGTATCTTTTTACTATTCTATTTTAGCCAAAAATGTATAGCCTTTTGCGTCTAAACAACCACCACTTCGGACAGATTCAGATGCCTAGTTATGTATCAATCAGTGGCAGATGCGATTAATGTGAATTTATATTTGAGGCATAGAGCAACGTGCTAGAGATAACAACATAAAGGTCTTTACACTGGAGAAGCTTACAGTAGTCATACACAAACACTGGTAACACTACAAATATCTAATTTTTAGTGTGTTCAATACACAGGAAGTGCTGGATTTTGATTCAGCCTAGGAAGTGGTCACCCTTCCAGGTGGTAATGGAAAAAAATGATTAGTATTAAGATGGGTTATATGGAGGGTGGAAGGTGGAGTATTTCAAGCAATCCGTGCAAAACACTAGAGGTAGAAATTTATATGAATCTTTTGGGGAGTTTCGAAGAGAGAAGTCAGTTCATTTGGGGGGAAGTGTGTTGGTATATAAGATCACAAAGATACCAGCCCCAGGCTCCAGAGGACAGAGATTCCAGGCTGAGCAGTATGGACCATCATTTTCTGCATTAGTGCAAACAGTGAGTGGCATAAAAGAAAAATAAAAGAGTGAGAGAGAGAGGGAGAGAGAACAAGGCAATGAATAGCAAAAGCCTCAAAAAACTTCAAACGCCAGAGGAGTCTTGAGCATTCTCTCTCCCTGTGCTGCCTTTAATGGAAATAATCAACAGGAATGCTGGATGATTACAGTATATATTTTCTCTGTGGGAGAGGGAGATTATCTACTCAGAACCATAAAGCATTTTGCTTGCAAAATTAATTCAAATTGACTTGCATGGGAGCAGTCATATGAATTGAAAACAGCTGAAGAATGGTTAAAAAAACATCATGATAAACAGCAATCAAACCACTAGGAAAATACCTGGTGTTTGGCCCCTGGGGACCTCCGCAAAGCTGTTTTATTTAACATCTTCATTGATGAATGGGAAGATGAAAGTAAAAAAAAAAAAATCATTATAGTCACATATGGAAACTGGAGTAAATATCAATGAGAGCAGAGAATTTTTTTTCAGAAGAAGAAGGATTTTAAGTCCAGATTTTACATGGAGTAAATCATTTCACAGAGAACCTCTAGATAGAGACCCAGAAATCTCCGTATACATAATGGGGAAAAGGAAAACATGAGTACCCAATATGAAACAGGTGGAAATAATATTGGGAAATGGCTGTTTGAAGTAAGTGGGTGCACAGGTGTCTGACATCACAGGGAAGGTGACAGTAACATATATAACCCTTTAGAAATAACCTGAAACTCTGCTCACATGTATGCTCCTGGCTTCTTATACAGACCAATAGAGAATGTCGTCTAAAAGGAGCGGATCAGGAGAATTAAGTGTTTGGATAGAAAGCTAGTCTAGGTGATGAGTATGGATAACATAGCTGTACACACTGTGATCTGGAGAAAAAGTAGATAGGGGTTGGGATGGAGAGAAAAAGGATTTCACAGCATAATCTGCTAATGGAAGAACAGTTAATCTTTGAACCATACTTTCCTGAGGAAATAAGACTTAAACTGCAGTTTGAAGGATGAGGTCTTTAGCTAGTCTATTGCAGTTAGGGTAAGAAGAAGGATTAACAAGAGGATATCATGAATAGAGGCCATTTTCCAGTTTATGTTTGTGAGTTTCCCTATAATGCAGGAGTGTTTTGAGAGACTGTAAAGAAGAAAATATAGGCACTGTTTTATAGTGACTTTAAATATATAAACAGAGTGACACCTAGTAAACAAATAGTATATGCACGTCTCAATCCTACCTTGAATGAATACACTGTGACTGTTGCTAATACATTCAATATATAGCAAAGGCAAAATACAACATTTGTCTCATATGGCAAAGCAGAACTGCACATTTTAAAAAACTTTCTTCATAATTGCTTAGTTTCTATGTGGGAAATCTAAATGTGAAACTGTGCTTCATCTAAACTTCAGTGTATGCTAAGTGACTGTCTTGAATTCCTTAAATTATTTATATTAATTACCTCACGGGTTGGGTGTGCTTTTCGTTTTTCTAAAAAATAATGGATACAAAACTACTTTGGAATAGGATTGTTCTTCATTATACCGGCATTTGCATTATAAAGTATAATATCCATTCCCTTTAGAATTCTTTTCTATCACTGTCCAAATAAAGAGCTTTTCTATATCCACTAATGTGTTCTTTTTTCCCCTTCAGCATAACTTTAATCTTTATTAGCCTCTCCATGCTCAGTGTGGGCCTCAGTGCTTGTCATTATCTTTCCTCTCCTTTGGTAGAAAGCAAAGCCAAAACAAGGTTCTGTCAAAACATCCTGATCATAACCAAAATATATGAGATTAGCAGTGTTCAAATACTTCTCCTCATTCTTTGCCTTTAAGTTTGGGGAGGAGGAATCACACACAAAACTCTCACATACACTTTTACCAAAATCTGAGTATCAGAAAATCCAGTTTAAGTTTCTCTTGATTCAAGAGAATCCACATAAAACACTAATGATGGATTCACAGTCCATTCTGAGTGATCTAAACTTGAGTTATTTTCAACTTCAAAAGTAAACACAGATTCTCTGTCTCAAAGAAATCAGAAAATAGAACAAACTGACACTAAAACAAGAAAAGCCATAAACTCCTGTTTTGAAGTGACTTTATGTAGGACTATTGCTTGCTCTTTCTCCCCTAGGCAGAGAGCAGGTTACACTGTCTCCATTTTAGTACAAATATGATTTAAGTCAATATTCTGAAATCTCTCTCAAATGAATAAGTTATTTTGAATGATCCTAATACCCTCTAAGATCAGCGTAAGAAAAGACTGCAAAAATAATGTTTATCTTCTTTGAATGGAATAGGAAAAGAGAGCAAAAATAAAATCAGAATTTGCAATACGATTCAGAGGTGACAGCCAGGGGAATGTGATGGCTTGCCCACTGTGTGAACAGGAAGTACAAAGGACTCAGTGGGGAAAAGGCTTTCTGCCAAAGCAAAGAAGGCAGGTCTATCTTGTGATCTTTTGTAACAACAACATATGGAAAAAGAGCAATAGTGAAATTTCTAAGACGTTAAGAGCATAATCTTCTCTAAACAAACACGACAGCCATTCATTTTATTCTTATAAGAATGTTTTGAAAACCCTTGCTCAAAATTTGCAGGAAACAATGCTATTAACATGAATGATTAGACTATATAAATTAATCAACATTAAATGTTCCAGAAGGTGAATGAAATAATGCTACTGTAATGAGAAGGAAGCAAAGTACATCTTCAGGGTGTGTACAGATAGGACAGGGAATGTTCTGTATGATACTACAATGGTAAACACATATTATTATGTATTTGTTAAAACCCAGAGAATGTACAAGAGAAAGAGTGCACTTTAATATAAACCTGGAATTTACCTAATAATAATGTATCAACATTGCCTGGTCTATTGTAACAAATGTACCACACTAATGCAACATGCTAATAGTGAAAAAAGGGTAAGGAGGAATATTGAAGTTGTGTATAAGAACTCTGCATACCTTCTGCTCACTTTTATGCAAACCCAAAACTTCTCTAAAAAAATTAAGTATATTAATTTTTAAAAATAAGGCAATGGTTAAAAAAGTAACAAGTATTTTAAGACAAAATCTTATGTAAATATAAAAAAAGAGGGTTGACAATAGAGTCAATCATGAAATAAATTAATTCTCAACGCCTCTTAATTATTCCTTATTCACAATTACAAATTACTATTACTGTTAGAATTATGTCCTAATGGGTTGAGGCTGAAAAAGTTTGAGAACCTCAGTGTAAAATACTAACAAAAGGTGCTCTGGAGGAAAAAAATATTTACTCAAATAGGCAGTGAAATTTAGAATTGAGGGTAACTATGCACATTATACAACAATTAAGCCAGAAGTCAGTCTGTGTTTTGCTTATTTGTTTTTATTTCTGTCTACAATTAAAGACCAGTTCTGGGAGAAAAAAACAATTGACAAACCCTCCCCTTAATTTTATTCAAAGTGAAATTAGAGTACTGGGTCCCACATTTGGGAGTTGAGGCATAAAAACTCTTAAGAGTTTACTTACTTCATTTGAACAGTCAAATGCCAAAGAGATACCTGAGTGGTTGTTGCTTTTAACCACCAAACTGTTGCTTTCTGGTTGTGTTTGAAAACAGCAATACAAAAGTAGCTTTTTAACCAACCATCATCTTTTCTACTCCTTTAGTGGTTGAGTGATGATGTGGTGCATTCAAATACATTATCTTACTTTATCCTAAAACAACACTGCAAGATAGATGATATAATAGCCACCCATCCTTGCTTAACAGACAGGAAAGCGGATATTCACACAGGTCCCAAAAATAATAGAGTGAATTACAGATATAGCTGGGAGTCAAGTTAATTCATCCTTTTCATTATCTATCTACCTTTTATATAATTATTTAATTATATATATATATTTGTTATATACACAATACAACAATGCAACTTATATATTTGAGCATCTATGTGCTATATACATTTTTCCAAAAATGTATTATGATCTAGCAATTAATAGCATGTGACCCACTCCACCTCATTTAAAACTTTCTTTGAGGTGAATTTTCTCTTCAGCATGAATTCCTCTCTTACATGAACTAGAAGTCTGAGAACCATCCAGAACCTATGTCTCTGGAGACCTACCTATTTGTAGGAGTTCACCTCTGGTTTAAAATAATCAGTATCCTGGAAGACCTGGGTTTAAAATGGCCTCAGTCTCTTACCAACTGCATAAACTTGGGAAAATCACTTACCCTTACTGAGCCTCATTTTCTTCATCTACAAAAAAATACTAAATATCTCTTTTTACATTGTCATTGTCAGTACTAAATGAATTTACGTACTAAATGAAAGAGTATTTTTTTCATGGCAAGACAATGAGAAACAATGATATGACAGCACATGTGCCAAATGCAATACATGTGTTGCTCCCATTTATGTCACAAGCTACTTTAATGACCTTGAGAGAATACTGTCACCTCTCTGCCACTTTCATACAAGTATAGAAAGAAAATAATAGAATGCATTTCATTTATCACATTGCTCTAACACTCTGATAACGCATTCTCAAAATATCAACACTGCCCCAAGCTCCAGGGTATCAGGGACTTTTGCTTGTTTTCTTCACTTACTATCTTCACTACCGTAACCCTGGTTATAGTAGGCACTGACTCTTCTTCACTACTATAACTAACTACCAAAACTAGGCACAAACTAAGTAAGGCACACTCTTAGAAGAGTTCAAGCCACAAACTAAGTGTCCAATATATATCTGTTGAATGAACGAATGCAGCAAGTTTGCATGAAAGCAAACTTTGCTGTAACATAGTACTCCTAGATATGTACAGAAAAAAAAAAAAGGAAGGAGGCTTCAAGTTATTACCATGAGGCAGAAGACACTCACACATACACCCACTGTCTACCTCATACATTGTAGCTACAAAGCACATGCTGAAGCCCAAATTCAAATGATGTGCCGTAACTGAGGTGAAGCACTCAAACAAAAACTAGGAAGAAACAGTCTCAGCATGTAACACAAGAGAAGTTTTTTAAAGTCCCTCCTAAAACAGAAGAAAAAACCGATGCTTGTGCAGTATTAAAAAATGACTCCATGATAATGCCAACATTGCAGACCAACAACTTAAATGACCAAAGAGCAGCAGGTAGAAATTGAGTCAGATAGGAGAATTTGCTTACTCTCTTCCAGTTGCAGCCTTTACTCAGCTTTGGGCTGTTGAGGTCATAGAAAGCTGCTAGCTCTGGCTTTCTGAAACTTCCAACTAAACAGAGAAGCTGGAAATTCAGACTTTATATGAAATCTCCCAATCTTTAAATGCTGACAATGAATTCATACAGATATAGTCAAAAAACTAACAAAGAAACACAAAAACATGATTGACTGATGGATCTTTTAATATGAGGAGAACAGAAATGCAGCAGAAGATCAAAGAAAGGATGTTTACTGGGTGCCAACACTGTGCCCAGTTCTACCCTCAGTCCCACTTATTTAATCTTCATGCAAAACTACATCTCAGTAATGTATGTCCCATTTCATAAATTAACAAACAAACAGTTATCCTTCTAATAAATATTTATTGAAGTTCTATTATATGCCAGGAACTGAGCCTAGTTTTAGAAACACTGTACAGTGGTAAATATGAGATTGCCATAAGAAATCTAAAAGCTTAAAAGCAAAGAAAAAGTATGACAGGTGCAATGACTGTTTCTAAGAGGTGTATGGAATGTGTGCCTGACTACAAGGGAAGAATAGGGTTTCTCTAAGTTACTTGCCCAATTCTTAGGCCTAGATTTAGGGTACTATTTTTATCGGTCTAAGAAATAAAATAATAAAACATTCATTCTTAAGGCCTGAGGTTCAGGAAATGTTCTGAAAAAAAGAATATTCTTCTCTACTTAATACAGTAAAGGCTTTCAGACTGGGGGAGCTCTAAGTCAGACAAGTCAAGACAGCCTTACAAGAGCATTCTTTCATGGAGTTATCAGGTTATATATAATGACAATCCTCTGAGATCAAGTCTTTGAAGAGTCTCCTACCTGACTCTGCCCACCCTAGTGCCTGCCAGACTGCTGTTTTTCACCCTGACAACAGATTTTTGGTTTCGTCCAAGGCTACACTAAAGAGCTGGAGTGGCAGAAAAGGACACAGGGCACCTTGAAATGCCACAAACTTGTTGTTCTAACAAGATTTAGTCCTTTTTTTGACTAAATGTTCCCTGGATTGCTCCAAGATTTTGGTTAATTTCCAGAGTTCTGAAAAGTTGATTCTTATAATATTTTCCACTTTTCTCATGGCTTTCATGGAAGAGAAAATTTTCAGATGTCCCTATTCCAAAATTTTTGCTGATATCACACCAGTGATCTACATTTCACTTAGAGTTAGATTTCTTATCTAATCCTAAATGACTCAGCCTAATAACAATATATAAGAAGTATATATATACTTTCTTCATTTTGCATATGGGTGACATACCATCAATATAACACCTGAATTCCACATGCATTCCTCATACTCGGATAAGTGCACATTCCCTAAGTTTCTCTAGTTTAACTTCTTTTTCTTCAGTATTAACATCAGGCATTAGCTATGTCAAAAGAAACATCACTCAAAAAATTACAAGAGTTTTGAAAAAATACTCATTTAAAAATCTGAACAAAATTAACACTATACTAACAATTATACAGAAAGTAAAAGAAAGGAGGAAGTTGTTAGAATGACTGGAAATAGCCCATTTTTGATAAAAAGATTATGTTTTTATAAAGGAGTCAATTGTGCTTTACGCAGAAATCACATACAAAATTGAGTAATTTCCCTAAAAATGTCTAGTTACAAGAACAACTACAACATCAGATTTACCCTCAGAGTTACACTCTGTCAAATCTTGTCTGAATAACTTCTGAATGGAAAAAGGAGGAACACAAAACTAAACTCAGAGCGATTCAAAGAGAATATGACGTATTTTCTCACTTTTAAAAAATTAATTTCAACCCAATATGTCAGCCATCTTCTCAGGAAGGGCAATATAAGATATTTATGAAATAAATCATTTTTGATATGTGAAAAAATGCAGAGTACAAAATACATTTACAGGTTCTCATAGATGGATGTTAGCCAGCCATCTTCCTGTATAGGGGTGGTGAAAGATGAAAGAAAGACAGTAACTCAGAGGTGGTGAGTGAGGGGAAGGATAAAGAAAGAATGGAGAAAGGAAGAGCATAAGAAAGATAAAAGACAGATTAAGAGAATATATATACCTTTATGTTGGCACTGGCTATATCTGAGTAAGACAATTTGTTTTTCATTTGGCTTATCTTCATGTTTTAATATCTTAACAATCTACTTGTATTACTTTATTTATATTATACCTCTAAATGTAACCATAATATTTACAACCAAAAAGAAATACCAACTTAATGAAAAAAGAGAAAGCACACTGAGATGAGGATATTAACATATAAATTATTATGCATTAGAACAATTAATACTACTTGTCTTATTTCCACAGAAAGAATGTTCTAAGTAAAGGACCAATTAAAACATCTGTTATACTCATCAATTAGAAAAAAATTTTAAGTTTTGGTTATTTGGGTTGTTATAACCAGATTTGGTATAATATTAAATTGCTTAATTAAATTGAAATTAACCTTCAAAGTCATATGAAGTATTACTAGTGTGCATAATCTTCTAATTAATTGCATATATACACTGTATAATAAAGTTTTAAGCATTCAAATTGTTTAACAATACTTTTCCTTTAAATGGAGGATTGAAAATATTATTTGTTTTTGTCACAAGGTGATTTGATTATTTTTACTTTTCTTTTTTATATATTTTATTTTTTATTATAAAAATCCATGTGTGTTTTATTTTATTTTTTATTTTTATTTTATATTGGAGTATAGTTGATTAACAATGTTGTGTTAGTTTCAGGTGTACAGCAAAGTGATTCAGTTACACATATACATGTAACTATTCTTTTTTAAATTCTTTTCCCATTTAGGTTATTATAGACTATTGAGCAGAGTTGGTTCAATAATGATGTTGGGTAGTTTTAGCTTGAAAATTAAAAAAATATTTAAATATTAAAGTCATTATATAATAAAAATATTCTATCAAAGTCTAGATTGTTTTCAATATAATAGTCATGCAATACAGTTAATGTTTTCTATGTAATACAAAGATTTTATGTCACAATATTTTACTTATGTTTTCATTTTCCATCTGATAATATGGATGTGTTTTTAATTAAGTACGAGATAATGGAATACTTTTTATATAATCTATGTATTAAGATTCTTAGTACTATAAATATATTAATAGGCATATTGTTAAAAAATGGCTTACCTAATTTTCATCCCAAAGAAGTTATTTTTAATGTACACCATAAAATAATTTAGTAATAAAAAAACAATGGTTGATTATAAAAATCTTCCAATGGAGCATCTTTTCTGAAAGTTCTCAATAGAGAAAAATTCAAGAATTAAAAGAAAACCTTTGAATGATGAATAATCTGAGACATTTTTAATTTCAATGGAATTTAAAGGAATTTCTTATAATATTTTAATTCCCTAATGTAGTAAATTAAACACATAATAAGTTGGTTCCAGTGTTTGATTCAACACTGTCATTGACACATGAACTTTTATTTCCTATTCAATATAAACAAGATAAGGGCAAATTAGCAGCAAATCTTTGCTTTCTTCTTAGCTCTTCTTCTTCTTCTTCTTTTTTTTTTTTTTTTTAAAGATAAACCAGTTCTAAAAATGTGTTGGTTGCTTCAATCTGAAACTCTCCTGAATGCTGAAGAAACTTCACATTTCTTTACGGAGAAATATTCAGAGAGGAAAATAATATATTTGTTTTTCAGTAATAAAAATCTCTTCCCAATTTGCTTGCTTTTCCCAGTCAAAGCTAATTTGAAGTCTCCTCACTCCCCTTCACACACACCCCTCTTTTCTTAACATCAAATATGTCCAGAGAATTTACAACTATATGATATTTAAGATGATGTCTATTCAAGTAGTTTAAGTTGTAGGGAAGATTTTATAAAGGCTTACCCCATTTTTTGGAAAAGCAATCCATCCCAAGTCCCCCATGACAGTCCGTGAATCCAACAAATTCACTAAAAGAGAAAGAAAACAAAACTGAGTCAAATATACAAAAATATATCACTATTTTCATAGTGTTATTAAAAGCACATATTACATCCATAACTGAAAGTAAATTGAGCATTCATTATGATGAATACAAGAGTTATAATTTGAAGAAAACATTATTAGGATGCAAGAGAATAAGTGAGTTTGAATAATTATTTGGAGAAAAATAACAGCAAAAGTATATAAACAAGTTATTACCCTAAGTGCTTTTTTTTTGGTCAAACAGGAATAAAGGAAAAGAATTAATAAGAAAAAGAAAAAAAGGAAAGGTCCGTAGAAAACCATGAGGACCATTGTCTATTTTTTAAAGATGCTGGTTCTTGGGATTAAGCTGCAGCTGTAAAGTTGGGGCTAAATATACTCTATTTTCTTCTGGAAAGCTGTTATAAAGGCAATGAACAAATAATTTACATTAAACAACAATAAACTATTCCCAAGTTTGTAAGATTTTTTGTGATATTAACCAAAATCCGTAATCCAAATTGCAAATTTAATTAAGAAATAAATCTATACACTCTTAACCAAGCCTAGGAAATGCAGCAGCTCTTAAGGTTGTTGCAATAGCTAAGTGCTCATTGCATTCCCAAAGATACTTTCATTTATATATAACTATAGTCCAAAATGTGTTTTTTACAAAACTGTTAGCTACATTTTGAAAGGCAGAATTCAATTAGGGCTGGGTATCCTAACATATTAGTAACTCCCAAGATGGAAGTCCGAACATCATCATTGCAAAAGAAAGCAATGGAAGAGTATGCACAGGTCCATGCACCAACATTCGCACACTCACAAACTTGCACATACTCACACACAGATACATAGACACTCAGGGAGTTTATATTTCAAAAGGTTCACCTACTGTCCCTCTGAAATTAAAGTAGTTTAAAAGTGTGCTAGGCAGAGAGGCTGACTAAAATCACACTAAGTTCACAGACACCCCCAAACACACCACTGGACGCGGTCCTGCCCACCAGAAAGACAAAATCCAGCCTCATCCACCAGAACACAGGCACCAGTCCCCTCCACCAGGAAGCCTACACAACCTACTGAACCAACCTTACCCAATGGGGGCAGACAAAAAAAACAACAACCTGCGACAAAAACCTGGAGCCTGCGAAAAGGAGACCCCAAACACAGTAAGTTAAGCAAAATAAGACAGAGAAATATGTAGCAGATGAAGGAGCAAGGTAAAAACCCACCAGACCAAACAAATGAAGAGGAAATAGGCAGTCTACCTGAAAAAGAATTCAGAGTAATGATAGTAAAGATGATCCAAAATCTTGGAAATAGAACGGAGAAAATATAAGAAACGTTTAACAAGGACCTAGAAGAACTAAAGAGCAAACAAATAATGATAAACAACACAATAAATGAAATTAAAAATTCTCTAGAAAGAATCAATGGCAGAATAACTGAAGCAGAACAACAGATAAGTGACCCAGAAAATAAAATAGTGGAAATAACTACCAGAGGGCAGAATAAAGAAAAAAGAATGAAAATAATTGAGGACAGTCTCAGAGAACTCAGCAACAATATTAAATGCACCAACATTTGAATTAAAGGGGTCCCAGAAGAAGAAGAGAAAGAGAAAGGGACTGAAAAATATTTGAAAAGATTATATTAGAGAAATATTTGAAGAGATTATTTGAAGAGAAAATGTCCCTGATAGGGGAAAGGAAATAGTCAGTCAAGTCCAGGAAGCGCAGAGAGTCCCATACAGGAGAAATCCAAGGAGAAACATACCAAGACACATATTAATCAAACTAACAAAAATTACATACAAAGAAGAAATATTAAAAGCAACAAGGGAAAAGCAAGAAATAACTATAAGGGAATCCCCATAAGGTTAACAACTTATCTTTCAGAAGAAACTCTGCAAGCCAGAAGGGAGTGGCAGGACACATTTAAAGTGATGAAAGGGAAAAACCTACAACCAAGATTCCTCTACCCAGCAAGGATCTCATTCAGATTTGCCGGAGAAGTTAAAAACTTTACAGACAAGCAAAAGTTAAGAGAATTCAGCACCACCAAACCAGCTTTACAGAAAATACTAAAGGAACTTCTCTACGCAGGAAACACAAGACAAGGAAAAGACCTACAATAACAAACACAAAACAATTAAGAAAATGGTAATAGGAAGATATATATCAATAATTGCAAATGGATTAAATTGCAAATGGATTAAATGCTCCAACCAAAGACACAGACTGGCTGAATGGATACAAAAACATGACCTGTATATATGCTGTCTACATGAGACCCACTTCAGACCTAGGGACACAAACAGACTGAAAGTGGGGGGATAAAAAAAAGTATTCCAGGCAAATGGAAATCAAAAGAAAGCTGGAGTAGCAATTCTCATAACAGGCAAAATAGACTTTAAAATAAACACAATTACAAGAGACAAAGAAGGGCACTATATAATGATCAAGGGATCAATCTAAGAAGAAAATATAACAATTGTAAATATTTATGCACCCAACATAAGAGCACCTCAATACATAAGGCAAATGCTAACAGCCATAAAAGGGGAAATCGACAGTGACACAATCATAGCAGGGGACTTCAACACCACAGTTTCACCAATGGACAGATCAACCAAAATGAAAATAAATAAGGAAACACAATATTTAAATGATACATTAAACAAGATGGACTTAATTGATATTTATAGGACATTCCATCCAAAAACAAAAGAATACACTTTCTTCTCAAGTGCTCATGGAACATTCTCCAGGATAGATCATATCTTGGGTCACAAATCAAGCCTTAGTAAATTTAAGAAAATTAAAATCATATGAAGTATCTTTTCCGACCACAATGCTATGAGACTAGATATCAATTACAGGAAAAAATGTGTAAAAATACAAACACATGGAGGTTAAACAATACGCTACTAAGTAACCAAAAGATCACTCAAGGAATCAAAGAGGAACTCAAAACATACCTAGAAACAAATGACAATGAAAACAAAATGGCCCAAAACCTATGGGATGCAGCAAAAGCAGTTGTAAGAGGGAAGTTTACAGCAATACAATCCTACCTCAAGAAACAAGAAAAATCTCAAATAAACAACCTAACCTTATACCTAAAGAAATTAGAGAAAGAAGAAGAAGGAAAAAAAACCCAAAGTTAGCAGAAGGAAAGAAATCATAAAGAATAGATCAGAAAATAATGAAAAAGAAATGGAGGAAACAATAGCAAAGATCAATAAAACTAAAAGCTGGTTCTTTGAGAAGATAAACAAAATTGATAAACCATTAGCCAGACTCACCCAGAAAAAAAAGAAGACTCAAATCAACAGAATTAGAAATGAAAAAGAAGTAACAGCTGACACTGCAGAAATACAAAGGATCATGAGACATTACTATAAGCAACTATATGCCAATAAAGTGGAAAACCTGGAAGAAATGGACAAATTCTTAGAAAAGCACAACCTTCTGAGACTGAACCAGGAAATAGAAAATATGAAGAGACCAATCACAAGCACTGAAATTGAAACTGTGATTAGAAATCTTCCAACAAAAAAAGCCCAGGACCAGATGGCTTCACAGGCGAATTCTATCAAACATTTAGAGAAGAGCTAACACCTATCACATGGCCATCATCAAAAAATCTACAAATTATAAATGCTGGAGAGGGTGTGGAGAAAAGGGAACCCTATTGCATTCTTGGTGGGAGTGTAAATCGATATAGCCTCTATGGAGAACAGTATGGAGGTTCCTTAAAAAATGAAAAATAGAACTACCATATGACCCAGCAATCCCACTACTGGGCATAAACCCTGAGAAAACCATCATTCACAAAGAGTCATGTACCACAATGTTCATTGCAGCTCTATTTACAATACCCAGGACATGGAAGCAACCTAAGTGTCCATCAACAGATGAATGGATAAAGAAGATGTGGCACATATATACAATGGAATATTACTCAGCCATAAAAAGAAACAAAATTGAGTTATTTGTAATGAGGTGGATGGACCTAGAGTCTGTTATACAGAGTGAAGTAAGTCAGAAAGAGAAAAACAAATACTCAATGCTAACACATATATATGGAATAAAAAAAAATGGTTATGAAGAATCTAGGGGCAGGACAGGAATAAAGACGCAGATGTAGAGAATGGACTTGAGGACACGGGAAGGGGGAAGGTAAGCTGGGACAAAGTGAGAGAGTGACATGGACATATATACGCTACCAAATGTAAAATCAATAGCTAGTGGGAAGCAGCTGCATAGCACAGGGAGATCAGCTCAGTGCTTTGTGTCCACCTAGAGGGGTGGGATAGGGAGGGTGGGAGGGAGATGCAAGAGGGAGGGGATATGGGGATATATGTATACATAGAGCTGATTCACTCTGTTATAAAGCAGAAACTAACACACCATTGTAAAGCAATTATACTCCAATAAAGATGTTTAAAAAAAAGGTGCTATGTAGTCAAAATGCTTTAGACCTAGATCATAGACCATTATCTTTCAAATATATTATGCCTAAACCAAATGGATCTACCTGGTGTGCTGTGCCGCTGAACCACTTTGAATGAGCATGGTATTTGGACCCAAAAGGGAAACGACTGGGTTAACCCTCGTCAGAGGTACTGAAGCTTTCTCAAACTACAGTATCTTGAAATGCCCGCAATTCTAAAAAGATGGTTGGATCTGCAAGTGTAAGCCTAGGGTACTAAAGGTTTAACATTAGATAGGCTGAGAAATGTGTAAAACTTCTACAAGAGACCATACTCTGAAATTATTTTGATCAAGGAAATCAGGATCACAACTGAAATAGAAATTTTTGGCATGCTATGGAAATTATGTGCATTTTACCCTTATTATCCATCATTTCATTTCATATCATATATGCAAACATACATATCTTACACACTAAGGTAACAGTCTGTATTAAAACTATTAATATGAAAATAAATCAAAAACTTTAAAATCTTAGAAAACACAGATATATACTCAATACAGTAACCTACCCTTAAACTTGTCTATTTTCCTCATTAAGTTCTGAGCTCTTTAACTATAAAAATGTATGCCTACAGAATGTTTGTATCAACTTTAGCCTACATACAGCATGTTGGCTTTAGGGAATAAAACAATAAATGATATGTGGAATTATTGTTTTTTAAAGGAAACTGACCTAACTCGAAAACTATTGTTTTAAAACAGCAAAAACCAAAAACAAACAGACCAAAACTATTTCACTACCCACTAACCTTGCAAATCCTCGAGTCAGTCCACTAAATTTAATTTTTCAGGTAGATCCGTACTGTTTTCTTTTTACGCTACTGTTGGCTCTTCTGGTTTCTATGGGAATAAGGCTACATTAAACTTAAATGTCCTTGTCCTCATTTTAGTTTTTCTGGGGCACTAGGTCTGTGTCTAGACATGACTAAATATCAGGGAAGTGCAGAACCTAAATCCTTCTGTTTATTCATCTTTATGATTCATTTTACTCACCTTTGATATTGAGCAGCGGCATATCTGTGTGGACTAGATAAAGTAGAGCAAATGAGCAAACTAAAGGTCTTCTGCTGCGATGGCAGTCAAACTGAACTTAATCCTGTGGTGGCAAAGTGATGTGCATAGGAATTCTAGGAATTCATAACTAGCCTGCCATGAGAAACACAGCATTCCTTGTAGACTTCTTAATAATATGTGCATTCTTGAAATACTCATTATTATCAACAGAATTCCAGATGTCTTTCTAAAATTTAATTGCCCTCATTTGAATTAACTTTAATTAAAATTACTATTTTTACTCTTCTTGGCTTAGAAAATGTGTAAGTGTGAAAGTAAATGAAAATACTAGCTTCACTATTTTTACAATTTATTGGGAGTTTCCCATATTGGAATACATTACTGAACACATGGAAATAACTACAATAGGAATGTATATCATCTTTCTTTTGATGATCTTGTCAAAAGATTTTCTTCAGGTAAACAGATTAGGAGTTTTATAGGAAATACATGCATGTCACTTTTCCATACTGCCTAAAATTGCTTTCCTCCTAGAAGATGATTTCATAACATTCACAGTGCAAAGCAGATATTTACATATACCATTACTGAATTGGAAATTGAGGAAAAAAAGAGAAAAATTAGGTGTTTTAGGTAATTACCTGCAGATTACTACTTTATAATTTTGTTCATGTAATGCAGAGTAAATTGGGATTTGATGCCTCAGGAAAAGTAACTATCTAAAATTATATCTACATAAAATTAGATATACAGATAGGTACAGATAAGAGTAAGAGGGCTTTCTTATACCTCCAAGTCTTGCACATGCTGCTTTAGCTATCTCAAATACCCTTCTCCCTTTGTGAACTGCTAAGTCTTCATTTGTACTTCAAAACATATTTCAGAAACTGTCTTCCCCAGGAAACGATCTCTGATTCTCCTTTTCCTAATTGTGGGTAAGGTAGTATTACTGAATATTTTATTAACACCCAATTCTTATATCCAAAACACGGAATACATAGAATTTTATTGTTCCCCTAAAAGAACACTATGTTTGACTCATGCCTATGAACCTAGCCTGCATTCAGAACAGCTGAATAGCTGTTTGTCTTATGAATGAATCATTTGCTCAGTAGACAGATCAGGAGGGTGTGGCTGAATCAACACACACCAGTAGTTCTCAACATGGGCATCTGATAATGTCTGGAGACATTTTTGATCGTCAAAACTGGGAAGTAGGGGAGTATCTGCTACTGGCCTCTCATGGGAAGAAGCCAGGCATGCAACTGACTAAACATCCTTCAGTGAATAGCAAAACTTCTTCCACCCCACAGGAAAGAATTATGTGGCTCAAATTTCACCAGTGCCAAATCTCAGAAACCCAATCTCAGAAACACCTATGATGCCTCCAGAAAATCTCTACTTCCACAATTCCTTGCACAATGTATCAGCAGCATGATCATCATTAATAGAAGTTAACACATTTGGAAGCATTCCTTATGAATGAAAATACTACTCCTATTTAAGGAAATGGAAGTAACAAAACTTGACATCTTATTTAGAGAAAACAGAGTATTCTGAATACCCAACACCCATACATTATTTTTAGTAACCAAAGTAACTATTATTACAAGTGTAGTCATTTATGCTCTAATAATTTCTCAACATTCATGATGGCATGCATGAAAAAGCTTTATGCCACTGATATTATCAATGCTTCCATTCCCCCCATTGCTTAAGCTACTAACATAAAAACCGGTTTAGACATAGTGTATATATAAATGTGAATTTTCAGAATTTCCTTTTCTAATTTCATTACTGAATTTATTAAAAGGCGGTTTGGCAGTAATGCAGCACAGTCACTAAGTATCTTCTGTGCTACAATTACAGTAATTAAATTGTTCTGAACAGTATATATGCTTGTTGTAAATTGCAATGAATACACAATGAGTATTGATCTTCATTGTACAACTTAATTAAAACTTGTCTGGGAGAAGCCACTAATGAATATAATTAGAGGAAATGTTTGATACCACAGTTACTCTGAAAGACATTAATTAGATATCAGAAATTTTATGGAAAATGTTTTTATTCTATTATTTATATTTTAAAATAAAGCCATACCATTAAACTGAGAGACAGTCTTCAAGGTCATTTTCCCTCAGCCACTCTATAATTACAATGACGATGGGCATATTGGTTGGTAATCTAATCATTAATTTAGAACACTGATTCTCCAGGAGAAATCACTCTGTAGAGGTCAATGAGTATTTAGTCTATTGCAAATTCCTAAAGTTAACATAGGAAAAACAATGACTCACAAATACAGGAACTTTTTAATAAGTAAAAATCAGTTAACTGCCTAACCAAATAACAATTATAATAGAAACTAATTCAAACTAATCTTAAGTATGTCTTAATTTTATTACTACATACTAATAAATTTAATGCTTTCTTGAACAAACAGAGAAAAGCTTTTAAAAATTTTACTTTCAGAAAAGCCAGAGAGTTGCTAACTCATTCTTTTTGCTGGGATTCAAGAAGGACAAAGGGAGGGCAGAATGAGTAAAATGGAATATGCACAAAAAGATTCGTAAGCCTTCAACTTCACACATTCTAAAAATTAAAGAGTAATTGGAGTTAATTATTCAAATATGCTCTTTAACTTTCAAAGTTATATCCCTCTGTGTATCCCTCTGACTCCATTGCTTCCTCCGTAACATCTTGCTAATAATTAGGCAAAAAAATGTTATTGGATTTTCCAGGAAAATGATGCATTGGGATGAATGTGTTTTGAAACTTTGAAGAGTCAAAAGACAGCTGAAGGCGCATGGTCCCACCACCATCAGTGGGTAATGCCTTGAAAGAATGTGTGATCCTTGATGACATGAAGGTAAAGGAGACCCAAAAGGCATATTTGTAATTTTACATTGTTTCTGTTTTTCCCATGATCTTCACATTAACACACAAACACAATTATAATGGTAGTCAGACCTCCATCACAGTGTGAAGAGACAATACTTTGGATTAGTAGCAGATAAGATGGAATTCTCTCTCTCTAAAGGCATTGAACCAAAGTCCCATTGAATACAGTCGAGTTTTGATGTTTGCTTGCTTATTGATTTCCATTTAACAATACCAGAAAAGCTACTGGATTCAATTACAGCACACGTTTAACTAATCTGTGGGACTAAACCCCAGATATACAGCTATCCAGCCTCTCTCCATAGTCTCATTCAGCACAGATGTGATTTCTTGCTTCTGGGCTAAATTTTATAATGAGACAACTGCTTCAGGGAACAAAGAACAGTTGGCAACAGGAGTGCAGAGAAAGAAGACATGTGTTTCCCATTGGAAAACTAAATTTGTAAATTTGGTAAGAATTATGTTTTAGGTTTAGGGGTGTTACATAGATTTCTGTCGTCTTTGCTTGAAAGCAAGAATCTATAACCAACTGTATTTCGAAAATGAATGAGAGAATATTCATTTCTTTTGTAATTCTGAGCAACATAACTGTACAACCTTTTTTTAGGAAAAAAAAAGGAAGAATATTAGAAAAGAAACTTATTCAGTGTTTACTATGTGTCAGGTACTCTACCAGGCAATTTATATATATTCTTTCATTTAACGATCCCAGCAAACCTAGAGGATCCACACAGCACTGACAGTTTGCAGTATCATTCAGAGCCCCAGCAGGGAAATCAAGGGAGGAAAAAAACATGAGGCAATACCTGAAGCCTTCATGACAGTCCACAAGCCTTGCTTATGGTTTTTCCCATAACCAAGTCCCGCACTTAAGAGCCTAGACATCATCAAATACCTTGATTGCAGCAACCTATCTCCCCAGGGCATCCAAAGAAGTAAACCTTAATCATGAATGAATCTACTTTATTTGTACATGAACCATGGCTGTCAAACACTGCCTGTGGAAAATCTCACCAATCTAAAAGATTGGTTCTAAAAATTGTGATAGAAATCATGTAGCTCTGAGTTCCTAATTTTCCTTACGTTTTGGTAGCATATGATCATGACCCCCATGGACACTCTCTCATCTTTCATCTTCAGTGACAATGCATTTCTGTGGTTTTCTTTAACCTCTCTGGCTATGTGTTTCCATTATAAGCTACTCTTCCTCTACCAACCCTTCAAACCTTGGCTTTGATCAATACTCTATTTTTGTAGACTGTCTTCACTTATCACGCTATACCAATGATTCTTGACTAGGACTTAAAATGGGAATAAGAAAAAAGAATCTTTGGAAAGAACAAATGTCTTAGCACCAGTCCATTCATGCTGAATCAGACTATTTAGGATGGAGAATGGCTAGGATATTTAACTTTTGTTTGTTAGCTGACTGGTTTTAGAGGTGATATTAGCATATACCCCCTATGAAAGAACCCCTGTAGAGGAGCTCATGAACTTCCAAGTCTTCAGTTGTAATGTAAATATTAATAACCCCCCAAATCCATATATTTTGTCCATCTCTCTCTCTTGAAATTCCAATCAACCTATAAAACTGTCTATTTACTAACACATTCATGACTTGCAGTCATTTCAAATTCAACCTGTAGCAAAGTGAACAAAGTATCTTCCTTGTACAAAAAAATCCTCCTCCTATGTTCCCTATCTCAGTGAATGCAATGTCATAGAACCAGTTGTTCCATCCAGAAGTCTGTGAATCACCTTTGTCTTCCTTCACCTTTACCCCCTACATTGAATCAGTAACCAAATCCCACCAGTTCTAACTCTATTCTGTATATAGCTCTCTGAACTGCCTTCTTTGTTTCATTCCACAGCAGAACCAGTCCAGTCAAATCTGTGCCATAATTTTTAACTTGAAAAATCTCCTAACTGGTTTCTCAGTAGAGAGGCATGATCCCTGAAAATGTCTACAACACACTGAATCCATAAAGACCTTTCTAAGCCACCAATGTGGCCACGTCACCTCCCTACTTCAAACCTTGTAGTTGTGTCTTGTTTTTAATGTAAGTTCTTCCAGAAAAATTGGTCTCTATTTTCTTCTCCAGTTTCATTCAGGCTTTTCCCTCCTTCTTCTTCCACAATTTAGCGATGCTGAACTTATCTCAGTTCCAATTATGTGGTCTTAACTATTGTTTCAGTTCTGTCCAATGAGCTGTGAAGGTGATCTTCAAAGGAAAGGAGTTTTTATGAAGAAAACAGTAGAAAAGGAAACTCCTGGATGCCTTGAAAGTTGCTGGGTATGAGTATATTTCCTGGAACTGATGCAGCCATCTTGAGCAAACAAGGAGAATCAGCAGGAGAGCAAAGCTTATAGATTAGGGTTGGCAGAGTGAAGGGATGAGAAGTATCTGATTCAAAATTGTATCACAGAGTTGCTAATCCACCTAAATTTGAAATTTGCCTCTCTTAGGACTTCCTGTTATATGGGAAATAATCAGATTTGTTGCTTAATCCAGTGGGAAGTGATTTGCTATTTGCAGAGGAAGACATCCTAACAGATACAACTGCTAAGTGGCAGAATTTGAAGGCAGACTTTAGTCTCTCTTATGCCAGAAGTCTGTTCTTCTTCTATCATGTCTCGATACTTCCCATTTAAAGATATTTGACTTAAAGAATTCCAATGACATTTCAAATTGAGTTACTTACACCATCATATTCGTTATCTTTGAAGTGATAAGTGATATCAAAGATAGATGATTTTTGTTGTCTCTTTCAATCTTATTACTCTCATTGTTGACTATGAGCAAACCACTGCCTTTAATTGTTTGTTTCAAAATACATTCACCTATGCTCATTTTGTTCTTTTTGTCTCTTTTTTTCTATTTTGTTACAAAATATTTTTCATCATCATAAACAAAGAATTTTTAGCCACTGCTCTTTGAAAAGTAAGCAGTAGCACAGTCATACTATGAAGCATACAACTCTGAAGGAAGCAAAAATCAATCAGAAATGTATGCTAAAGATATTGAATTGTTAATATACTCTAAAATTGTAAACTCATGGAGATGGCAAAGAGGGATTGAGAATTCGTATCCACTGATTAGTCTATACAGAGTGTTTAGGCAAAGGTAACTCTGAAATCTACTGAGCGAAATTATGACTAATGAGCAGTCTGCTCCTCACAGGACACACTGCATGAAAAGAGCAAAAACATGGTTTTCGTGGCTACCTTGTCAGGTGTGGTAACCAAACTTGTCTAGTTTTACATATTGTTTTTATTCTAAAAAGAAAAGTCAAAATTAGATGACATAATGGGCTTGAAAATTGTCATATTACAGAATATGCTCACTCAATTCCTGTTCACCACTCTACAATGTACGTAGATAGTATATGAAGCTCTTCCTTGCAAAACAGTGCAAATCCTCAACATTTGAAATAAATGTGCACATTCACAATTCACTTTGAGAATAGTTCACTGCACAGAGAATATTCATCAGTCCTATGGCTCTGGTTTGCTACTGTGTGAGCTTGTGGAAGTGATTTTATTTTGAGGTCCTCTATTCTCATATTTGTAATATCAGCGATTAAGACTAATAAAATTATGTGTATCTGTAGTTAATACACATTATATCACTTAATCCTAACAATGATCCTTTGGTATGTTATTTTCCCCACATTACAGATAAGGAAATTGAGGTTGAGAAAAGCTAAACATGGCAGTGGTCTAAGGTCATGGAGCTGATAAGCACAAAACCAGAATCTAAATCCAAGTCTATCTAACTCCAAAGCTCTTTCTCTTGCTTCTATATCACACTTGCCTCAATATCAGACTTAATGAATCCAAAGGTTCCCTCCTTTGAAACTCTTAATTTCTACATATCAAGGAGTTTTACTAAATCAATGAATTTTGAATAACATGTTACAGAAGCCAGCATCTCCCATAATGATCTAGTAGTACTCTATATAAAATGGAAATCCTCAGATCTATTAATCTAAACAGAGCAGATACTAGTTTTTCCTGGAGAAATCAAAATTTAGTATCAAATTTCCAACAGTAAGTTACAAGATCTCAGAAAGCAAAAGGGTAACTCTTATTTTTTTATTTTATTATTCATTATGCTTTAATAAGCGTGCTAACTGGGGCAAAACAGGGTATAAGTTTGTAAAATATACTTTGTCCTTAGATGTCAAAAAGCACATCAAAATAGAAATGGGAAATGTATGCAAAGCTGATTCTTCATTTGGAATGAATCCTTACCCCAGTCCCTAATTACCCCTAATGTTTGACTGAAATATACCAAACTGCAAAACAACCTATATAATAATTAGCTTTCCAGCCTTCAGCGTAGGATAAAATGATGATTAGATCTGAACATGCACTAAAACAGAAAGAAACTTGCACAATTTCACAGTCTGTATTTTAAGGTGATGGCATTTCCAAAAAAGCACAAACAACTGTGTGGCCCAGTAGCCCTTATTGTGACATGAGAAGCGACCCAAATTTCTGCTAGCAACTTCAGTCATTATCCCATGTCAGTCTTGTGGCTTAATTAAAACTGAATTCTGATGTAAACCCTACAGAATGGCTTTGTTATCCAAAATGGAAAAAAATATATATATATTACAAGAAATCCTTGGATAACAATTTGTCATCAAAAGCTAGTCAAAATATAAAGCACTATTGACAGAAGTATAAATAAATATTGTGCCCAATAATTTTAGGTGACTGAACATAAACATTTTAGTACCCAGCTCTAATTATCCATTTCAAAATAGCTAGCAAGATTCATGACAGCAGCAAAGTAATTATTAAGTCATTTTTTAGAAATACAATAAATTATGTATCTTTATAAGGTATAAGATTGATGATCTAGTAGCAATCATTTTTGCCTAGTTAACATGGTACCTAAAATATATTTTTGGTCAAAATATAACCCCACTAGTTGGCTACTTCTCCTTTTACAATGTGTATAAAGGAAAAGAAAATAAAAGAAAATAAAGTAAAATAAAACAAGATAAAATAAAATAAAAGTATTTTCTCTTTTCAGTGGTATTGTATCACTTCAGTGATATTGTATTTTATTTTACGCCCATTAATTACTAACATCCTTTCTCCTTCCTTCATATCAGAATCTCACTTGTGTTTAGAGGGGCAATGTGCCCAGCACCAGACAATGGCTCATAACTGGCCTTACCAAATAATGATCATTATGTTTCTATAATCTTAGCCTCCACTGAACTGGGGGCCCTTGTTACATAAGTCTGAAATCTCCTTGTCAGCTTCTGGGAAAGTTTTGCTGTCCTAGCTGAAGGAATAGTGCAGCTGACATGATTCTTGGCTCTTCTCTTTCCCTTTTTCTTGTTCTGAACTGGATGTGATGCTTGGAGATGCATCAGTCTTCTTGCAACCATGAGGCAATAGGCTTGAAAGTAAGGCCAAAAAAGTCACAGTGATTCCTATCCTGACATCATTAAGCCACTGAACCCAAACCACCAGACATCTACCCTGAAACTTCTTTCTCAAACATTTTTTTAACCCCTCTACATTGTAAGTCACTGTTGGATAGTTTTTCTATTATCTTCAACCTAATAAATCACATGTAATACAAATAGTATGTAAAAAGGAGAAAGTCTAGCTCACTGCTTTAACTTCTATTACAGTTCTATGGACACTTGCAGTGAATGAGCGTTCATTCGTTCAACAAATGTTTATTAAGCATCTACTTAAGTACGAAGTATTGTTCTAGGCCTTGGGGATGCATCAGTGCATAAAATAGGAAGTATCCTGCTGATTGTTCAACCTTCCAATTGCTTAGCTCTAAGAGTAGACACTTGCTTGAATTTGCATTACCTGTGAAATAATCCTTCTGTGTCCCCCAAGTCAGACTCTCTTAGGGTATAATTATCTGAATTAACATTTGACACTCAGGGATATATGGGAACACATTCAAAATGAAGATAAAATTATGTAGGAATATAAAGGGGAAATATTAATCAAAGCATATACTTTGAGGATCAGTTCTGATATCAATGGCTCTATCATTGACTACATATCAAACCATAATTAGAATAATTTTGGATTTTGACATTTGTTTTTACAATTCTCTAACATTTTGTATGTCCTTATTGTACACAGTGTTATCTGATAATAATATACATTACCTTTAGCCTTAGCACATTTTCATATTGTCCTTGAGATTAATAATAGAAAACATTTATATAGTTTTATATATATATATATACATATATATATATATATATGTATCTGTACTTTTAGAATATATATTCTAAAAGTACAGATTCCCAGGTTCTAAACTTACAGATTTCCACAGGACTTGCTTTAATGAATTTTGACTCAGTGAGTATAGGAGGCTCCAGGCATGGTATATTTAACCATGTTTTGAGGTTGGCTCTGATGAGTGCCTCTGGGTTAGGAACCACTGGTTCAAAGTAAACTTTACTAGATATTATAATTAGTTTTTAGCTAGATTGTTACAAAGCTACAAGTCAGGATCATAGCACACGGATCTTCTATACAACATTCCTTTTATATTTTAACACAGTGGTTTTCACACTGAGCCCACAATGGCACCTGTGGTTCTAAAGAGATAATCTCAGAGGCACAAGCAGATGAAGGGAGCAAGGAGGTAAAGAAAGAGCCAGGAAGCCCAATAACTCTGTTGTTATCTGCTTCATGTATTGGGCTTCCACAGTGATGAGAGGAATTAGAGGTTTTGAAACTTAAAAAAAAAAGGAATTTGAAAACCATTTTTAACCCTTTGTCCTTGGCTTTCAACAGTGACTTACATAAGAACCTATTAGCTGGTCACAGTGTTGTTTGTGTTTGAACAATGTCATGAATAATAATTCTTACCAATTTTCAAAATATACAAAACTGATTTTCATCTAATAGGTTCTGACAGGTTTTCTGCCAGGAAATGAGAACTGTGTAAATCAAAGCTTATACTTAAGTTTTCTATTCAATTGCTTTAGCATTAATGATAGTGAGATTTTCTTGATATAAATTTTCCATGTCCCCATATACTTTGCTTATATTATTCTTATATTAATTGATTTTCTTATAAAACATGTGGTTTTGTAACAAAACATGATTCCTTCCTTGAACAATTGTATATGTAAATAAAATACAAATCATAATACTTAAGTACATTTAAATAAATATAATCTGTAGATAGTGGGTGCAACCAAGAGCTTCTGCATCAAACACACCTGGTTCCCAACCTATCAATTTATTTGTTGTGCAACCCAGTGCAATTTACTTAATTTCTCCCCAGCCCCATCTCCCACTAGTAAACTGAAATAATATCCAGCTCACAGGGTTATTGTGAGAATTAAAGGAGATTATGTGGTAATAGTTTTCAGAGCAGTTATCACTATTATCCCTCCCATGTAGAAGAAAAATTCAGTTCAAAGAATTCTTAGCTCAGTAGAATACAATATTAACCCACTGACACTTCTCATATATTTGTTAGAATTTTTAGAGTAAATAAAAATATGTTCAAAAGGGATAGTTAATTAAATATACTAATCAGACACTGGGTAGAATTAAACACACTAACCAGACATTAACCAAGCTATACTTAAAAAGCCATTCATCATTACATTTTAAACTTTATTCTTTATAAATCTATTTTTTAATGTTACTCTGTTCACATGGTTGATGATATCCATTTTCCTGCTCCTTTCCCTGCATTATTAAGAATTCCTACCAAGTTGTAAATCTAAAGTGCTTCATAAAGTAAGTGACAGTCTAAATTATCCAGGAAATCTAGAACAAATGAAAGAGTAAATCCATCCCCTCCCCAGAAATTTAAACCATTAAGAAACAGATGTTTTATATTAATTGTTTTTCTAGAGACAAATTTAAGTCATGCTTAAAACAGAAAAAAATATTTTATGTTGGCTGATTGTGGCTCAAGTCATGAATTCTGAGAACTTATCATATGAAAGAGGGGGAAAACAGTAGTTGATTAAATCACAAAAAGATAATGACCACAGGATATATCCTATTTATTTCTTAGTGGTTTGGCAAACTTCAGTAGAACTTTCCTCTCATTGATACTTTTGTTAAATATAAAATAAAGTATTTTACTGCCAAATTTCTTGGTATTAATTTGTTTTGGTGGGCAAATCATACACTCTTTTAGTTGGCAAAATCTCCGTTTAGAAAAGACTCTATAATACCAGAGATTCTGAACTCTATTAGTTATGAATTTAGGACAAAAGCTACATAGGCTCTACCAGGAAAAAACAGTAATGTGGTGAGACTGGGTGTGTTTAAAAGCAGAAACAAAACAAGTTACTTAATATAATTTATTCCTTAAAAGTAAATTTACAGGGCATAACATACTTCACTGATACATACGGAATATCAGGTATTGGGGTTACAGACAGGCAAAGCTTTTTTCATACTGATGCATTTGGTAAATGCAAAAACAGAAAACCTGCCAGTTTTCTTGGAATCAACTTGCTTTAGTTGGCAAATCATACCAAATAACTCTTAGTAGGGATGTCTCAGTTCAGAAGAGAGCTTTTTCTCTGGTTAAACTTTATTTTTTACGGCGATTTCTATTCTTATCAAATTATCAAAAATGTATAAACAAGGGAAAACTTGAGTCCAGCCCAGGGTGATATGCTACACACGGAAAAAGAATGGGCACAGAATACTGGGGAAATTGGGGAGGGCTCTTACCCTGTATAACTTAGGCATAAGATCAACGTAACCTAGGTGCAGGAAGGAGCTGAGGGTTTCCTATTGAGCACCCAGAATCCAACTGTGCTGAGAGAAGGGCTCCTCCACAGAAGCACGGAGTGCAGACATGGAGGGAAGCAGCAGGAGAGGTGGGCCAGGAGCAAATCACTGAGTGCTTTGTACTCTGGCCCAAGGAATTTAGATTTTATCCTGAGGGTACTGGAGAGCCATTGAAGGGTTTACCCAGGGAGTAAACAAGGGCTGCTTGAGCAACTGAACTGAAGTCAAGTGCTTTTCTTGTGATATTTCCATATACAGTAAATATTAGACAGTACTCACTAACTAATGTCGAAAATTTAGACCCTGCTAAATGTCAGAGTGCCAACCCACACTACTTTTTAGCACGTGGACTATTTAACACTTATATAATGCTTCCTGTGTACCAGAACTTTTACAAAACACTTTATTGATATGAACCTAATCTTTACAACCCCGAACTGTATGAATATTCCCATTTTACAGAAAAGAATGCATAGACACAAGGAGGTTTTCTAGCTTTCAGCGTTTTCAGCGTTTTCAAGTTCACACAACTCTAAGTGGTTCAGCCAGACCCCAGAGCCTGTGCTCTTACCACTCTGCCTCACCGCCTCCTAAAGTGGAACGCTGATTCTGCAATCATGAGACTTTGGCTTTGAAACGAGTTCTGATTTTTTACTAGACCAAATTTTCTTGTTTCAGTTCCTTTGTTTATAGCAATGATTTGTCTAATCTACCCTACAGGTTTTTATGAGATTCTCGTGGAATAAGGTAGGTTAGCACATTTTGTAAACTACAAAGCATTTTAATAACATAAGCTACATAAAAGTGATTATAAAATATTTAATATTGCCATGTATATAAAGAGAAAAGAAAGCACCCAAGAAGTTGCCTTGGATAGGAGACTAAAGGTGAACACATTTTCTACTCAACCCACTGAACGTTTCAGTACCTTCACTTGTTACAAAAAGTAGTGTTGCCTAAAAATTATAATGTCTGAGTTTAAGGCAAAACTTTATCTCAAAACTGCCCTCTCTTTCCAACAGAGCAAGGTGTAGTGATCAGCCACAAACAGCACTTCGCCGAGAGAGTTTCTGAACGGGATTACAGATACACACATCTAGGTCTAGCGTGTAGCCTGGGCTAGAGATTGAGAACTGGGCTGCTTATACATGAAAGTAACAGAAAACAATTTAAAAACTAAAAAATACATGGCCTCAAATTAAAAAGACATAATGTGGAGGAAGAGATCTTGCCTTGTGCTAGTGGGCAATGAAGAGGGGAGATGTCAACATGGGGCTCAATCAGTGTGTAAAAGCCCAATGACAAGAAGCGGATCAAGTATTTAGTGAGAAGGAAAAAAAAAAATAGAGGTATGAGTGAACATGAGAACAAATATCTTCAGGACTCCACATGAATTTTTGTATGCACTTTAACCGTACTTCCCACTGTCTGTGGAATGAGCCATTATTTGGATGGTGAGGGCAAGAGTGACTGTGGACATCTGAAGGACTTTAGTCAACAGTCTCCCCTTGTGTAGAAGAGTTGAAGAGAGCAGTGCTGGAGTCAGACTGCCTAGGCTTGAATGCAGATTTCTACCACTTTTGGATGGGTAACCTTGGGCAAGTTACTTAACTGTTCTCTTCCTCAGTTTCCTCATGTATAAAATAGGAATAATATATAATAATAATAATAATACATATTTCCTAGGCTTGTTTTGAGGAAAATGAATCAGTATACATGTAAACCACTTAATGTTTGGCACGCGGTATGTCAATAATGAATGTTAGCTATAATTATTGTATACAGGTGGGTGTACTCATGCACGCAGATACACACATACATTTCACAAGCAGATCTAAATACAATACATTCTAAACTTCCTTATACCTGTTTATGTTACCTACATAAAAAAGATAAGCTTTCACAGAATTGTATTAAAACCTTTCTAAAAATGTAAAAGCCCAGTTATATTTCCAAGTAATATTTTAAAATCTGAATATAACTGAGCAGATGAGAAAATCGTATACTTTAAACCAAAACAGAGGTGTCCAACTATAGTGTCAGATATATGTTTCAGGAAACTTCTAAGGATTTAATTCTCCCAATTATCCACTTTCATAGCACCATAAAGGTCATTTAAATATATATATTATATATTATATTAAATACATATATATAAGACTTACTATGCCAGTACTAAATATCCAAAACATTTGAAATATCTCTTGATATGTTTTGTGGCTAATAAGAAACTTCTGACCCCTCCTTGAGGCATAATGAGATAAAAGGCAACATTTACAACCCATGATCTTTGTACTGATGATTTTCCCTTTATTTCCTAATCAAATCCCAGTATTCAATATTAAATAATTAGGAAACCAGCAAGAAAATAGGACAACATCATGCGGTTGATTTTTATCTTTGATTGCTCTATGGAAAATTTGCATATGCAATTCTTTTTGTTAGATTATTTTCCTGTCCCAGATTCCCTTTGATCATCCAATGCAAGGAAGACAATAACCTGTGATTCTGAAAGCTTATCTCAAATATCCCACATTTAGTGTGGGGAAACCCCAGGGACTAACATTTGTTGGATACCTGTTTTGCTCTAGGAATTTTACTAAGCAACATACATACTCTGCACATTATTTTATTTTCACAGTAACGCTATGAGTGTGTGTTAACACTTAATTTTAACTATGTGGAATCTGAGGTGGATGGTTCAAGAACACATCACTCACACATAGCAGGGCTCACTTCATGGTCTTTACATGTTCCCATTTTGCACTACCCAGTGAGAGGCAGTTATCGCAAAGTTAATTAAAATTAAGCTATAGGACCCTCAATGACATGGGTCACTTCCATGCCACTAAGGCACCAGCGAAGTGTTCACTAAGTCCGTATTTCTGCTACACTTGCAAAACTAAAATTTTTTGTACTCCTTTCCTTAAAGACTATTCCTCACATAGTGTAAACTTAAATCCACAAAACTGCTGCTCCCGATGCCTCCTTGTATCCTAGTCCTTACCTGGCAAGAGAAGCATTAACATACATGGACTTTGCAGAGCTCTAACCAGCCACACTCCCATAACTTACATATGCTCACCAATTAGAAAATTATCTCATTTTGATTGTTCTCCACAACAAGTATGTGAAGTAGTACCATGCTACAGATACATGAACTGAGGCTAAAAACAATAACACAGTGAGTGTCCACAGAATTCAGAGGTAGTAAATGATGGAGATTAGAAAAAAAGGAAAGAAAACAAAACGAAACAAAAACAAAAAATAACTCCACAAAATACAAAAACACAAAACAAAACAAGACTACTTTCTTTCTGAATTTCAAAGCCAGAAGTTTGGATTTTTTTTTCTTTTCTCTTACTTTTCTGTAATTCCATACCAGAAATCCTTTCCCTGCTTCGTTTTGCAGGCTTGAATCAAAAAACAGTGGCTCCAAATCTCCAAGATTAAATGGTTCTGTTGTTGTCGTTACTCCTACTCCCAACTTCCAGAAAAATCAAATATGATGGTTTGAAACTAGATATGGTTAAAATCCTTCAGACACAACAGTTCCCAAGTATTTTCTACTTTTCTCAGAAGGCTGGTTGTACCCCTTTTAGGAGACTCGTGACAGCATCACTATACTGCCTAGACTGTAGGGAGAAGACAGACCACTGTCATCTTCCACAAAACAGGGCAGTCGAATCACCTGTCCAGCTAGCAGCACACAGTCCAGGGCTCTGCGTGAAAGCTACAATTTGGCTCAGAGAGAGCGTGCCTGCTGCGGACTGCTGGGCTGAACCGGTGCCAGCCGGACCTACCTGCTGAGTTTGTCTTTCCACAGAAGTCATTGACAAGCATCCTGGAACTGGAAGGGATAGCCAGTGCAAAGTAAATAAGTGAGCTATCTTATAAGAAACACAAAACTGACAGAGATACCTTAAACTCTTGGACTTCTGACTTAAGAATCAAGTAAAAAATATATAACTTGGTTTGCTACGATCTACCCTTTACCGTTAAGGACTGGGTCCCATGATTTATTTAACAGAAGACTATATTGTCTGATCGCCCCAATACTTCCTTGGAGGCAGGATGTATGGATGAGCTCTTACAGGCATGGATGAGCTCTTACCCTCTTATCTTGCTTTGACTTTGCATAAATGGAGTCTCTGATAGGGGAGGGGGGGAAGAAAGAAGAAGGGAAAGAGAGAGAAAAGGAGGGGTAAAGGGGAAATGAGACGTGACAGGTGAAAATAAGAGTGTGAAATTATCATAAGAGAAAAAAGACACTACCCATTTCTGAGTAAAAGAACAGACTGTATTTTCTCTAAATCGTCCAATACTGAGCCGGAAACATGTTTCCAAGTAGGAACATTTTCTCACAAAGCATATGCAAAGTATTTCAACCCTCCGGTTTTGGCTCTTTGATCATTATTATTATTATTATTATTTTACCAGATCATTTACTTAACAGAGTTATGAGCCCAGTTTAGTTAGAAACAAAGACGTGTGTGATGGATGGAGAAGATAGCCTGGGCAATAGTCCAGCAACTATAACAGAATTAAACTCATCACAGACACTTTAATCCCAATTATTTAATTTGCGAGGTATCTAACGCCACAAATATTTGCCATGACTCAAGAAAACTGTACAACTTACAGAGAAATAAAAGAAAAAAGAACTAAATGGATGAAATAAAATGAACTAAAGAGTTATTTTTTTCCATTAGGCTGGGATTTAAATCTTCAGAGTCAGTAAAACAAATATAAAATTAGAATGTGTGTGTGTGCTGGTATGGGATTTTTTAACAATATAAAAAATAAAACCCAAGCGCTTTTATTAATATCAAGTTCATAGTGATACCATCATGACATCCCTCACCACTCTTTCTCCCAGCTTCACCATAGCCGTAACACACAACCCAAAACGTGTCCATGTGCACAAACACAATCCTCAGGCCAAGTTCCTGCACTCTGCTTAATAAATGCACAGCAATTAAAGCCATGAATACTGAATCACCGGAAGATACAGAGGAAAGAATGCATGACCTAGGGTCAACTTCTGATCAACAAAGTTTTGTATATTCTACAATAGTTTAAGAAATAGTTTAAATGATACTAATAAAGTACTACATAAACTGATCAGAACCTAAAGGCTGTAGAACCTACAGGGAAAAAAAAGAAAGAGCTAAAAAACAGTGCTTTAAGAACAGAGCTTACTAGGTTTTCTTTAACTGAATACATTATCAATGAGATTCTAAATACAAAACACACACTTTTTTTTTAGAGGATTTTGCGGCATTCTTTAAATGGTAGAAATGACTCCTTATGGTTTCTTTAAGTTGCTAAAGATTAAAAAAAACATTAAAAATTATACCCACTTAAAATGGCAGCTAGTAATAATAAAAGTCATCATGCTAAACCACAGAGTTTTCAAAAACTCCAAGTGGTGCAACTACTAAATTACAGTTTTACTTTATAACTTTGTAACACCTAGAATTCTCATTAGAGATACTCGATGACAAGTTTGAACTTTTAGAAAAAAAAAAAAAGCCAGACCATAAAGTCCCACACATTTCACTAGACACAATTTAAATTATTATGTACCTTACAGTGTTTTTTTCCTTTTCATTTATTTATTTTTTGCTTTACACTAACATTATATAGGCTAAGAATTTTTTTTAAGGCTAAGAAATTTTTAAGATGGTAATGAAATAAGTTAAAAGGTAATTTAAAAATCTATTTCTCATGAGATGTGTTGATTAGAATTATGTTTTAAGTCATTCAATTAAGTGTTTTCTATTGCCATTTTAATATGAATTTTAAATTACAGCCATCTCTTATTTTATGGGATTAGAATGAGTAAAGTGAATAAATCCTATACATGTGAAATCTACAGTGTCAATAGAAAAATGTAAATTCCAATCAAGTTTTAATACTCAAGAATACCTGTACCACTACCTATTTGTAATTTGATTTATAAATGGCTATTTCATAGTATAATTTACGGCATCAGTGAGCCTAGTATTTTGGTGGAAAGTTCTTTATTACAACACCTTGCATGTTATCAAATATATTCTAAAAAATGAGCTGTTGTTCAAAATTTGGATTTAAAATTCTTAAACATTTTTTCTTGTTCAAAAGTAAATTTCTGTCTTGTTCAAACACTTTAAAATCTATTTCATTAACTCTGAAAAAACAAATGTCTATAAAGGCAGAAACTAAAACAGGAAAAGTAAATATACGATAAAGGGAGACTCCTTAAGCAGTCATGCTGTTTTGGAAGTTAAAAACCAAATACTTAAAAATGGATCATTTACATTTTGGTTTAAACATTTTCAATGGAACCAATAATTCAGACAAGATTTTCACAGTGAATAACTATCAAATCTTCCAGTTTTCTAACTGCTATATAATAATAACATAATGATTTGGAAAATGTTATGAATAGAGAATCTCCAGTTATTCATTTCCTATATCAAATATATCTTACTGAATAACCTATTTTGTTTATTATTTCAAAGTTATGTATTATTAAACTTTTTGTAAAAAACATAAACTGTTTAAATCTGTGTTTACAAAGCCTTTAGCACTTATTTTATTTTTTAGTGACTTTTGTATACATTCATAGAAACGTAAGTGTATCATTTAGTCTGGGATAGAACATATGATACATTTTTAATGTCAATTAAAAATACCATTAGGTGTGTTTATGTATACAATAGACTAGGATAACTCCTTTGAAGAAATCACTATCTAACAAACTGATTATATACATTTTGATAAAATAACTAAATATGTATTTACCCAGTAGAGCATGCCAGCAGGAACTATTCTGCTCTATAGATAAATACATACTCACCAGAGATATTAGAGCATAAAGAATCACTGAGTCTCTAACGTAACAATTTACATTTTTAGCTCTCATATTGATTTCATAGTTAAAAGTCACTGTTTCTGGAAAGAAAACAAAAGGACAAATACTGCAATCAATTTTAGTGATTCATAAGCAAGGCTGAATATTCAAACTTCAGTTAATTTTCATGTTTTATGAAAACTATTGTAAAAGTATTTTAAGATTGTTAAAAATGCCATAATCATCTTTGAATAATCAGATAGCTCTGCTGACTTAAGTTCATGTTATTCATTAGTAAAATGAAATATATCTGCTAATTTAAATTGAAAAAATAAAGTATAAAGAATTCTCATTACTTTTACAGTAGCTAGTTCTTCAAGATATTAACAACACAATTTTCTTTTTTAAAAAAGTTGTTTGACTCATAAAAGGAAAAATAACTATAGCTAGTTAACATAATCATGCACATTACCTTTGACTATTTTTACAGTCAAAGGTAAAAAGGTTTCTTCCAAATGAAAGAGAAATAAATTGGTCACTCAAGCAAATACATAAAAAAGCACAACAAACAAAGGAGATTCAAGTGGTCAAGTCAATAAACAAAAATGTAGTGAAAATAACTAAAGCATACTCATTTTCTCAGCAGTAGCAACACTGAATAAAGTCTAATATTTAATTAAATAGACTAGGGCTGTTTTGTCTGTAAATAGCTATATCATCTCATTTTTATATTTCATGTGGAAACACTCTCAATGGTCACATTTTGTAAAGCAGAGTATTAATAATACAAATAATGGCAAGTAATACATTTCTAAGCATAAAAAATGAATCTTTTCCCATACCAATTATATCCTATGTGAACTTACATAAAGAATTAATAATATTTACAAGTGACAATATTATAATACGAATATTTTCAATCAAAGGAGAAATATCCATTAGAAATGCAGAAATTGTTCAATCTCTTCCCTGCCCTAAATGAGGAAATGAAATCCTCTTACATGTCACCCTGACACCCAAGAAGATCTTTGTCTACCTCAAAAAAAAGGCTTACAATTTTAAGACCCAACCCTCTGCTCCCCATTCATGGTTTATAAAGCAAAAAGCCTAAACTCATGGTGGCTTCCTAGTTCCAACAATCTATGATTCAAATAGGGGTAATGGCTCTCTTTTTTTCTTCAGTAGTGTCCTGGTGAGGGAATAATTTTACTGTCCTTTTTCCATGGGGTCCTGCCTCTTTATCTAAAAGGAAATGAATTACAACCAGATGACAAGGCCACACAACAAAGCCATTTGGTTTTACAAATCTATTATGTCTGTCGTCCAATCGTTTTTATGGGCCTGGTCCTATTATAAACCAAGAAAAACCCTAAAACAAACTTTCTTCCTTTTCTTTCTTTCCACTGAAAACATTTACAATTTTATAATTGTTTTTCAAACAGTTTAGCCCCCCAGTTTTTCCCCTCATGTGGTGTTTTTTTTCTCCCTCAGAGTCCCTCTATTCCACTTTCTCCAACATACAAAACATTCAGAGACAAGAAACTGGACTTTTCAAATACAAACTGCTGACAACTGTCAGAAGCACTTTACTGGGACATTACTGACTGTAGCTCAATGAATTTAGCTTGATTCACTGCGGGTGCATCATTTTCAATGCATAGCTGTTCAGCAGTAATTGGCCAAGAATCCCTACTGCGAAAAGCACTTGTCAAATAATGCTTGTTTACAAATATATCTCCAGACAGCAAAAAGTGGCAGTTACTGAATAAGTTCAGGGCCACCTCCAATATTCATAACAGTGGACATGCTCCCTTTACTTATTAAATCTATTAAAATTTTCACTTGTTGATACACTTGCTAACATTTGTCCTGCCTGATCAGTCTTAGACAATTTTTTTGCTTTACATATGCCTTGGAATTATTTTACAATAAAAGTCTTGTATATTACACTGTAGTTCAAAGGTTTCTTCCACATGTTATTTATGCCTAATGTGTGTAATAAGACAACTAAAGATATATTTACATTATCCTAGAATTCAGGCTAAAGAGTAAATTTTCCTCGTCTATTATCCAATGTATTCTAAAATTCATTTCATATCAGTCCAAGATTCTAGACACATATTTGACTTTTTCTGTTCAATTCTGCTTATTTATGTCTACCAAACTTAAATTTTAAACATGACTGGAATACCAATTATAAATGTAAACTCACATTTATTTCTATCTGCCTTGAAAATTTTTTTCTCACATAATGGGAGCATTCATATCATACACATATATAATGTATATACACACTATAGTCTGAGAAATTACTAAGCATCTATAGCTTGCAGAAAATAAAGTATAGGAGAGCAAGTTATTAATGGAGTCAGTGCATACATAAAATCTTTCTGCCCCTGATCTTCCAAAGTTCCTCCAAAAACAATCAAAAACAAACTTAAAATCTCCAATCTGAATCTTTAAATAAATAAACAAACTGACTTCTGTTATAAATACCTTATATTCTTGTTCTTTGATTTAGAAGAGCAGTATCATGGAGAAACAAAAAGAAGAGAACATAAATATTAAAGGTCTGGGATGACACTAATGGAAAGATGGAAACTGTTGGGCAGAGACAGGATGAATGAGAGGAAGTGTGTGTGTGTGTATAAATTTTATTTCTAGTTATGTAAAATAATGAAGTTACAAAATGTACCCCAAACAACAGACACGCTTTTACTTTTAGCGTCTTCAGAACACTGGCTGGTAAAGTACCGCTCATTGCAGGTTAGACCTCGGCAATCCCCATCTCACTGAAAACCAAGTTTTGCTGTGTGTACCACTAGCTGGGGTAAGGACAACACAATCTGTGGGTGTTAAGTCTGTAATATCAGCCAGTCTACCTTCCACAAGACTCCAGCTCCGCTTACAATATGAGACCGATGCTATTTGCTTGCTTCCCTCCACCTCCTTTTGCCTCTTTCTCCCCGCACAGTCTCGACCCTTGTTTCCATTTAGCGCCACCTTCCCTGAGACTTCATTTCTTCCATTCTCTAACCAAGAGCTACTACTCCCTTTCACCTCTACATAAGCCCCTTCCCCCATCACACCTGGGGAAAAAAAAAAAAAACTGAAACATAAAGGAACACACAAAAGGATAAATTATATTACTACTACTATTACTCTTTAAACCCAAACCAGGATGCCCCTTTTGGTGGAATAAGCCAGTTAATGAAAGGACTCCTAACCCTGTCATAATCCTCCGGACTTCTAACATAATGAATCTAACATGAGATGTCAATAAAAGGACTACGACTTCAGAAAATACTTTCTCAACTTTGTCGGGAAGGTAAAAAATGCAGACTGCTTGTGTTAAGCATGGGAGACTTTAGGTAGGTAAATAGATAGGTGGATAGATCTATCTACATGTAATCCTTAAATCAGATTTTTTTAAAAAAATGTAGGGGTTAAAGAGAGAAATTCATGGGGTGGGGTGAGGAGTCTCGATCTGCCCTGCTTTTCACACGGTTCCTAGGGAGCTGGCAGCACTCCCAAACCAGCACAGCGGCTTCTCCTACAGCCAAGACACAACCCGTGCAAGTCACGAGGACACACAAGACTCCGCCGTTGCTGCTTCATCTTTCCGGTCCGGCATCCCCTGCCCCACGAGTGGAAGGAAAAATTTAAGGTTCTGTGCCTCACTCGAGGCATCCGGAGCCCCGAATCGAAACCCCAACCTCGCAGTCAAGAGGGTAGGGTTTTCGATGTGTTCGTGATGGAGCTGACCGATATGAGATGCTGCCCGCCGCCCCCCCGCCACCACGCATTGGGCTGTGCCCTTAAGCTCGGTCCCGGCGTGTAAGAGGAGCCAGCGCGGCAGAGCGGACCCGGAGGCCGAGGGCGGCGGGCTGAGGGGCTGAGCAGAGCTCGGAGAGCCGCGAACGCCGCGCAGGTGCTGCTCCCGCGCCGACCCTACTCTCCCAGTGCAAGGCGGGGACAGTCTTCTGGGTCCGGAGCGCAGGATTGGGGGTGGGCAGGAGAGTGGGGACTCGAGATTCCGGAGCGGGGCTATTCTTTCACGGAAACATGGGAAGACCTGACCCGGTGGATGCCAGTTGCGCCTTCCCGGAGGCGACACTCCCCTCCCCCCACGAACCCTCCGCCTCCCGCGGCGTCCCACCTTCCCGCCTTCTTCCAATTTCTCCTCAGTATGATTATGAGACCCCCAAAGTGAGCGACACCAGCACAGTGTGGAGCACCTTCCTTCCTTCGCCATCTCCCTCCCTCGAGAAATAAAAGCTCTTACCACCCACCCCAGAATAGCAGCGGGTGATGCCCTAAATAACAGCTCCCAGAAAGCACTCCCCTCTCCCCCAAATAAAAGCATCCAGCTACCCCCACTGCCTCCAGTTTCCCATCCCCGGCCTCAAACAACGGTTTCGAAAAGCCCCATCGCTCCCGAGATCCCTGCCACTGCTCTTCAAACAGTTCCCACTCTTTCAAGCTCGAAATGTCACTTCCCCACGCGCTTCAAGTGAGACCCAGCCGCACCCAGCCTCCGGGCGCGGGTCTCGGAGCCCTCTTTCCTCCTGGCTTCCAACTTCCCAACCCCCCCAAGCAGCCTGTGTCCACAGGCAGGTTCCGCGCCCAGCACTCCGCAGCTAATGTCAAACAATGCAAGCAGAGACGGCGGGATGCGAGCGAAAAGGCTAGCGAAAGCGGACGACAAACGTTGGTTCGAGAGGAGGGGTGCAATTTCACCCGCGGCAGCCGCGTCCGGCGCGCCCGGGCCCGCGCCTCCAGGCCCCGCCTCGCCCCTCCGCCCCTGGTTGCCGCGGTCCCCACCCCCACCGCTCTACCTTCGTTGCTGGGGCTGGCCAGGAGGGTCCGGAGCGCGGCGCACAGGAGAAGGCAAGTCCAGAGGGGGGCCCTGCGAGGTGCGGAGTAGCAGCCGGCCAGAGACGCGGGGGTGCTGGGGAGGTCGTCGCCGCCGCCCGGGGGCCGCCGGCGTCCCGCAACCCGGGGCCCCGAGCTCCGCATCTTCTCTTCGCCGCCTCCGCCGCCGCTGTCCCGCGCCGCTCAGTTCACGGCTCCCGCCTCGCGGAGGGGGCGAGAGAGGCTCGCGCTTGCTCCTCGTTCCCCGTGGGCTCCTTTGCCTTCTGGCTCGCGGCTCGTCCAAATGCGGGAACCAGGGATCCTCTGAGACGGCTGAAGTTTGCTCCCGGCTCCCTACTCCCTCCTCTACACTGGGGTTAAATGAAATACTAGTTACGGTTGATAGTGCAGTTCGGGACCGGACTCTCGGGTGTCGAGAAGGTCCCGCGTCCTGTTCTTTACCTCTTTAGACTTTTAAGGATGGGAGTCTTTTAAATGCCACTGGGGGAGAGATAAAGGCTCCTTTTCAGTCTTCAGGGCTGAAATGGACGAAGGTAAGGAAGACAAGGCATCTTAAGAAGAAATCCTCAATAAAAAGAGGAGAAAAAAGCAGGGTGGCTAAGGAGAAAGGAAGAGGAGTTGAGAAAATATAGGGTGGGGAAAATACGAGAGAGGCGAGCGGAGGAAAAGACCCAGAGTTCAAAGAGGCCGGCAGAAGGAAATAGCTGCGGGCTGAGCCCTGACGAGGGAAGGACTGGCGGCGGCTAGCGGGCAAGAGCGCGGAGCCCTGCGGCGGCGGCAGCGGCGGCGGCGGCGGCGGCCCGGAGCTGCGGCGGTTCCCGGTGCTCGGGGAGGAGGTGGTGTGTGCGCCGCTGGGCAGGCGAGCTCGGAACTGCACCGCCACGGCGCGCTCCTGCTGAGTCTGAAGCTCCGCGGTCTCCTCTGACTGCCCGCTCTGCGCCTCCCACCCTCCTCCCTCCTCCTCTTCCCGGCTCCCCCCGCCCTCTGCTGCTCGCAGCCTCGCCAGTGAGAATCTACTGTAAGTGTGAGTTGCTTAGACGAAGTCACACACCCACGGAGGGAAGTAACCAGGAGGCTGCCGTGGCGAGTGTTGCCTAGCGTTCTCCGAGAAAGGCGCGTCTTTCTCCGAGGATAATTAGGGCGAAGAATTCTCCTGACGACGCCTGCGAAGACCCGGGCTCCCGGGAAGCTGAAGGGAATCAGACCTAGTTGAGCAGCAAGCCCTTAGAGGAGCGGGTCCCTTGTTTGGCATATTGCCTGCTGCCCATCACAGGCTTGTGGCATCAACAACCTTGCCGTCACATAGCCAAGCATTCGTAGGCTGTGCTAGTCCGTGGCTAGTTTCTTAAATACCCTTATTGCTCACTGCTACTGACCCTTTCTATTCTTCCAATATTTTGGCGGCTGGAATGAAATAATTAGTCAACATTTTCTTCAAAGTAAATGGTAGAATTTCTAAATATAGAAACGTTAGCTATGATTGCGATTTCAGGAAGTCAAAGAATTTGGCAACTGAGAATTGTGGTGTTCCTGTTACTTTAAGATGTGATGATTTAATTAACTAATTTCATTGATGGAACGTTTTATACTTTAGAAATGATATGATATGCAGATATATGAAATTAATTCCAGTGAAATTAATTGCAGGATATTTTTAATTAAATTCGTTTTAAAGTCGTATTCTGCTGCATTGAGAGACACAAATAATTAAGAAAAACGGTTTAAAACAATTAACTTCCCATGTTTCACCCCTATTATGTCTTCCCTTGCTTTATTATTTTTTCCTCAATTTTCTCATTCATTTTTTCAAAGAGATACATCTGAAGGGCAAGTTTTAGTATACTGGCATTAAAAAAACAAAAACAACAACAACAACAAAAACTGCAGATAAAGCATCTACCAAAAAGTGTAATTTTAGAAGAAAGGTATCTCATTTAATTTGCTGCAGAGTATCTACTGTGAAAATTGGGTTTACACTCATACCCAATAAAGTTGGTTCTGCTCACCAACTTTAATATCGAGAGCCCTGTTTGTCTTCACAATAAATTTCTCATAATCTTTAGCTGATGACATTTGTTTTTTGTTTAAATATTTGCCATAAAGATGAAAGAATAAAGCGGCAGTGATGCAATTTCATGAAGAGGTGGAAGCTCATCTTTGATTTTCTTTTCCCTGAAATGTTTTGGCACCAGAAATCTAAAAGCAGCTTCTTTCTATTATAATGTGCTCCAAATGCATGAAGCAAATATAGAGGAATGGCAGTGAATCAGTCTCTCAGTTTGGCAAAAAGCCTCACAGTGAGATGAAAAGTTAAAATTTATGTTTCTATTTGAAGACCATTCAGAATGTAAGCTCCTCCGCCCAAATTTATAGTTGAGTTACTTAAAAGTATCTAAACAGAGCTTCCCTGGTGGCGCAGTGGTTGAGAGTCCACCTGCCGATGCAGGGACACGGGTTCGTGCCCCCGTCCGGGAGGATCCCACATGCCGCGGAGCGGCTGGGCCCGTGAGCCATGGCCGCTGAGCCTGCGCGTCTGGAGCCTGTGCTCCGCAACGGGAGAGGCCACAACAGTGAGAGACCCGCGTACCGAAAAAAAAAAAAAAAAAATCTAAACAGAATATCAAGAAAGTTATCTACAGCCTATGAACACATAATAATGCTATGTATGAAACACAGGAAGTTTAATGGGACTTTGAGCTTGCTGTTTTATTTCTTTAGGCCTCAGTATCCTCATCAGTAAAAAGAGGGATTTGGAGAAGATGATCTTCAAGTTCTCTTCTCTTCCATATCCTTTGCATTTCTGTTACTACTCTGTTCATCTGTCTCCAATTATTTACCTTTGACTGCAAAATTGCCAAATTTCTTCAGGCTATCTTTGAAAGCCTTCTACTACAAACAGCTTAAACAAATTTTCTATTTTATTTTACACTAAAATTTTGAATTCAGTGTTACCTAAATTGTCTCATACCTCTCTGCTTTTACATCTGGCACTCCACTCTACAGAAGTTCCACCAGCCCCTAAAAATATTTAACATTTCCCCCACCCTATTCCCTCACACACATCTCTCTCATCTAAAACCCTACTCAGTGTCCAAGGAGAGTCAAGCATTCAAGACTGATTTTTCTCTTCCCAGAAGGAAGTGATTTGGTTCTCTTTCTCCAAGTATCCATAGCTTGTGATTTATGTCAATCAACACAATGACAATATTTTGTGAGTGAAAAACTGGAACAAATGATCTAACTATAGGTATATATATATATATATTGGTATAAAGAGACAATTTAAACTAGGTATGTCAAAGAAAACCTGGGACACTGTTCCCTATGGTGAGAATTATTCTACCTTCTCATTAAGGGACTGAGAATACAGAATGCAAAATACTTTGTATTCTCCACCTTACAAAATCCTTTGTATTCTCCACCTTGCTATTCTCCGTCTTTGTCATGGTTGTTAAATAGTATTTATTACATATCTTTGAAAGAATGAACAGCTGTAAAATGAAGCCCCAGGGACAGCAATGAAAGTCATTTTTTGGTCTAATGAAGGTTAATCAGAGAAGACAATGAGGGTGATTTGGCTTTGGCCTCAATCTCCAAGGAAATCTTATATTTGACCATGTGTTGATTTCTTGGCACGGACATACTCTTAGCATACTTACATTGGATGATGGCATTGCATGAAAACTAGATTTGTCTTTTTCTGTCATACTACAGCTTTACACAAGAAAGGCTACTATGTTTGCATTTCTCATTGCTTGGGATAACTGCTGTGGCTTCAAAATGGTGAAAGTGGCTCGTGTCTCCCTAGATCTCTACTTGGTCTGGCTTTCGTACTAAGCTTTCATGAAGAAAAGATATGAAGAATCACCTTGATATGACACATTGAATGGTTACTACCCTATAAAAGGTATTATAGTTAAATTCAATGTATTAATAAACCTGAATATATCTTCATTGCATTCAAAGTAGAACAACAGAAGCATTTTTAATAAGCAGACTTGCTAGTATTTACTGATGACTTGCTATGTATTAAGCATCATGTGATGTTTTACATCAATTATTTTATTTAATGTTGACACTCCAACCATCATGTCTGTGTAATTATTGGCTGCATATTGATGATGAGAAGACTGAGGAAATGAAGTAGGCACCCTGAGTAGTCCAACAGCTGGTAAGATGTGGAAATTTTAACCCATGGCACTGACTCTGTCTGAGAAAATTATAATGTAACAGAAGTAAAGAATAAATTTGATAACCAGTTGTTCAGGAAAAAAGAGCAGTACCCAAGAATTCTCCATTAATGGAAACAATTAATGGAAAAAAGTATTCCAATTTTCAGGTTTATTTAAATCTAAAAGGAATTAGCCAAATAATACAGTACAGGTCAGTTAAATGAATAGGAGAAAACAAGAAAGGAAGGATCCTAAATGAGCATTACATGGAGAAAAAGACTGTCTCATGTACACAAAATCATGTACACAATTTGTTTGTGTATACAATGGAGACAATGGACCAAATCAAGAAAATAACAAAACTGAGGTGTGTGGACAGATAAACAGACAACACAAACAGATGGCAGGAAGCTCACGTTAACCATGGAAGAAAACACAGCAACAGTCTTTATAAAAATAATCTAAATAAAACTCCATAAACCAAAGAACATGTTTCCCTAAAATATTATGTAATCTTAGCAATTTTTTACATAATTGTTTTAAACGTTTTTGTCACAGCTACATTCTTTCTTTGGGAGAATTTGGGAAAAACAAGAACAAAGCAAAATTTAACCCATGGTATATGTTATATTTGAAATTATAAGATACCCTAATGAAACAATAAGATACTCTAATGAAGTTACTTTTTCAGATCCATGATTTCCTGAAAAGAATACATATATGGTGATGTCAATTATTTTGATCCCAAAGGTAAAGATTCATTAAAATATATTTATATATATTTAATATATATAATATATTAAAATATATAATTTTATAATATATAATATAATATATATAATATATATAATATATATTAAAATATATTTAAGCAATCAATAGTAGCTCTTGAAGTTCACAACCAGATTAATGCTAATATATTCATTATTTTATATGTTGCATTTTAATTTAATTAACATAAAAACAAATTTTTTTTCATTATTGTTTTTTAAGAATTTTTTTTAAAGTCCTAGAATCCCGGGCTTTCCTGGTGGCGCAGCGGTTGAGAGTACGCCTGCCGATGCGGGGGATGTGGGTTCGTGCCCTGGTCCAGGAAGATCCCACATGCTGCAGAGCGGCTGGGCCCGTGAGCCATGGCCGCTGAGCCTGCGCGTCCGGAGCCTGTGCTCCGCAACGGGAGAGGCCACAACAGTGAGAGGCCTGCGTACCGCAAAAAAAAAAAACAAAAAAAAACAGTCCTGGAATCCCTTTGTCTATTAATGACCCAAATTTTTATATAACAATGTTAGATTTAATTTTATTTAAATCTAATTGATTATCAGTTAGGTATTTAATTTTAAAAATAATGAATTAATAGCATTTTAATAAATTAATGAAGGTTTAAATATATAAATTATTTCATTACTATACATTAAATGTAATGTTCATTACATTAACAATACATTAAAGCACTACTCATCAGAGACTTCACTTATTAAACAGGTTCATATTATAATCAGCATTCTTTTTTTTTTTTTTACTTTCTATGAATATCAAGAACAGAATAAAATCTTCCACTATCTGTATTAGTAGCCAGCTTTATAGCAAAGAATAAGGAACAAGATATTCAAATAAATTATAGTGATCTAAAGAGCTACCGATTTTTATTGTTGTTGGTGGTGGTTGGTTTATTCTCTAATGATCCCTATATCAATGTGCTACAAGTGCCCATACTGCAGTGCATTAGGAGGCCAAGGCTGCTGAAGTTGATGAGGAGCCACACTGATTTGCCCAGAAGTTCGTCGGCTGCTCTTTGCCTCCAGCATCTTGAACAACTGGCATCATACGAAGACGTAGACAATGAAATAACAAGGACTCTTGGGGCTGAAGAAGTAGGAAAAGTGTGCTCAGAAGAGTCACAAGATTGAAGTGATACATTGTGAGAGTGACTCACTTCACTTAAAATTCCACTTTTCTAACCATCTTCTGGACTCCAGAAGTCTTTGCTGATATGTGAAAAATAAGCTGTATTATTTTTCATATTCAGAGAAAGGTTTTTATTAAATTCAATGCATATACTGACTTGAAATTCATAAATAATCCACATATGAGAATATATTTTATAATATAACTAGCAATAGTTTGCTGGGGGGAAAACTGATACATTTGCTCAATGACGTAAGTAAGTAAGGGGTACATTTGCAACCAGGCTTTCAATACCACTGTTGATTGTCCATGGAACCGGCTTCTAAGTAAAACTTGGCAGTGATAATCTCATGTACTCTCACAATCTATGGGTGAGAAGTGAATCTGGAACATCTTTTGTAGGGTGGTTTCACAATATTATTGTGCCTTTAAAATGTGGGTAACATTACATCAACAATTACACTTATTAAAATTTAAGGAAATAAATTAATAAAAATGGACTAAAAGATTAAACATAATGATATTTTTAATGGATAAAAATCAGAAACTCTAATATTCAATAAGAAGTGCTAAATACATCTATATAATAGACACCATGGAAACATTTAAATGCTTGGAAGAATATGTACATAAAAAAGATTGTTCTAAAGTATCAAATTATAAAGGCATATACAAAGCAATTTTTTAATATGGAAAGAAGGTATGTTCCATTAATGACATTTGTATATGACTAGTGAGATAATTTCTGCCTTTTATTTTTGTATTTTCTACCATTAGCATTTATTATTTGTATAAAAATACAGATTTTTTTTTGAAAAATCAAAGTAAAAAAATTCCAGAAGAAAATGTGTATGTACTTATACACACACACAGAAAGAAAAAATAAAATAAAGGAGAAACAGAGGAATAGAAGAGAGTTGAAAGACAGTGATAATGAGTAACCTTATACTACCATAAATTTGTAAAATAAAATTATTTCAGTTGGCCCCTGCCCCTATTCTAAAAACAGGGGTGATCATTTGTTTGATTTAATCGCTTTTGGCATGTCCACAATATTTCCAAGTATTTTGACAATTCTGGTAGGCATAATTTCTATCCGCTACCTCATGTTTCAGTGCATTTCCTGCTGAAATCTCCAATGTCCCCACTTGGTTGATGGCACTTCTGTTCCTGTTTTCTTTCCACACTGACTTACTTCGTAATTGGCAAAACATCCCTATAACTTTGCTACAGAATGTGTAGGTTCTGAATAGGATAGCTAATTTTCTTAAAATACATGAAAAAAGAGGGGTATTTTTTTCACAGAGTCAGTGAAAATTGATATTTGACTTCAATGTCCTGTAATTTTGTGGCCTGGAATATCACAGAGAATTTCTCTGGAGCAATACTTTTCATCAGATTCTTTCTGAGTGTCTATTTTTCTGATTTTCTTCTTTCCACCCTTCTTCATCTTTCCCTTTACCATGCACCTAAATTTCCATTTTTTCAACTAAGCAAAATAGTCCCAAAGTCATTTTCTTCGGTAAACTTATGCCACAGATTCTCAACAATCATAACTCAAAAAATCCATGAAGGGCTTTCCCTAGTCGTATTGGCTCAAAACGGAGCCTTCTGAAAAACAATTTTTCCTTCATGTTCCCTCCATGTTACTTTTATAAAAACATGTCTTTCCTCCTTGTTACTCTTATAAAAACATGAAAGCTATGTGGATAGGACAAATATATATTATTAACTATTTTAAAGTGATAAAAGGACATAAGGTAAATGTGGAAATGTTAGTGATTGTAGTAAAACTAGTTGACTCCATTAAAGATACTATCAGACACCATGATCAGGTGAGATTTATCACAGGGATGGAAGGATTCTTTAATATACATACACAAACCAATGTGACACACCATAATAACAAATTGAAGAATAAAAACCATATGATCACCTCAACAGATGCAGAAAACGCTTTTGACAAAATTCAACACCCATGTATGATAAAAATGCTCCAGAAAGTGGGCATAGAGGAACCTACCTCAACATAATAAAGGCCATATACGACAAACCCACAGCAAACATTCTCAATGGTGAAAAACTGAAAGCATTTCCTCTAAGATCAGGAACAAGACAAGGATGTCCACTCTCGCCAATATTATTCAACATAGTTTTGGAAGTCCTAGCCACGGCAATTAGAGAATAAAAAGAAATAAAAGGAATACAAATTGGAAAAGAAGAAGTAAAATTGTCACCGTTTGCAGATGACATGATACTATACACAGAAAATCCTAAAGATGCCACCAGAAAACTACCAGAGCTCATCAATGAATTTGGAAAAGCTGCAGGCTACAAAATTAATACACAGAAATCTCTTGCATTCCTATACACTAACAACAAAAGATCAGAAAGAGAAATTAAGGAAACAATCCCATTTACCATTGCAACAAAGAGAATAAAATACCTAGGAATAAACCTACCTAAGGAGGCAAAAAATCTGTACTCAGAAAACTATAAGATACTGATGAAAGAAATCAAAGATGACACAGATATACCATGTTCTTGGATTGGAAGAATCGAAATTGTGAAAATGACTAGACTACCCAAGGCAATCTACAGATTCAATGCAATCTCTATCAAATTACCAATAGCATTTTTCACAGAGTTAGACCCAAAAATTTTCCATTTTTTATAGAAACACAAAAGACCCTGGATAGTGAAAGCAATCTTGAGAAAGAAAAACAGAGTTGGAGGAATCAAGCTCCCTGACTTCAGGCTATACTACAAATCTACAGTAATCAAAACAGTATGGTTCTGGCACAAAAACAGAAATATAGATCAAAGGAACAGGATAGAAAGCCCAGAGATAAACCCACGCACCTATCGTCACCTAATCTATGACAAAGTAGGCAAAAATATACAATGGAGAAAAGACAGTCTCTTCAACAAGTGATGCTGGGAAAACTGGACAGCTACATGTAAAAGAATGAAATTAGAACACTCCCTAACACCATACACAAAAATAAACTCAAAATGGATTAAAGACCTAAATGTAAGACTTGATACTGTAAAACTCTTAGAGGAAAACATAGGCAGAACACTCTGATATCAATTGCAGCAAGACCTTTTATGATCTGCCTCCTAGAGTAATGAAAATAAAAACAAATATAAACAAATGGGATCTAATTAAACCTAAAAGCTTTTGCACAGCAAAGGAAACCATAAACAAGACAAAAAGACAGCCCTCAGAATGAGAGAAAATATTTGCAAATGAAGCAAATGACAAGGGATTAATCTCCAAAATATACAAACAACTCATGCAGCTCAATATCAAAAAACAAACAACCCAAGCAAAAAAAGGGCAGAAGATCTAAATAGACATTTCTCCAAGAAGACATACAGATGGCCAAAAAGCACATGAAAAGATGCTCGGCATCACTAATTATTAGAGAAATGCAAATCAAAACTACAATGAGGTATCACCTCACACCAGTCAGAATGGCCATCATCAAAAAATCTACAAACATTAAATGCTGGAGAGGGTATGGAGAAAAGGGAACCCTCCTACACTGTTGGTGGGAAGGTAAATTGGTACAGCCACTATGGAGGACCATATGGAGGTTCCTTGAAAAACTAAAACTAGAACTACCATATGACCCAGCGATCTCACTCCTGGCATATACCCAGAGAAAACCATAATTCCAAAAAGATACATGCACCCCAGTGTTCATTGCAGCACTATTTACAATAGTCAAGACATGGAAACAACCTAAATGCAAATTCCTCCATCAATGGAGGAATGGATAAAAAAGATGCAGTATGTATATATATATATATATATATATATATATATATATACACACACACACACTACAATGGAATATTACTCAGCTGTAAAAAGAACAAAATAATGTCATTTGTAGCAACATGGATGAACCTAGAGACTGTCATACTGAGAGAAGTAAGTGAGACACAGAAAGACAAGTATCATATGATATCACTTAAATGTGGAATTAAAAAAAAAGGGTACAAATGAACTTATTTATAAAACAGAAATTAGAGTCATGGATGTAGAAGACAAATTTATGGTTACCAGGAGGGAATAAGGGGGGTATAAATTGGGAGACTGGGATTGACATATACACATTATTATATATAAAATAGATAACTAATAAGAACCTGCTGTATAGCACAGGGAACTCTACTCAATACACTGTCATGGCCTATGTAGAAAGAATCTTAAAAAAAAGAAAGAAACTTATTCACTTTGCTGACACCTGAAACTAACACAACATTGTAAATCAACTATACTGCAACAAAATTTTTTTAAAAAGATACTATCAGTCCTTTTTTGGTTGTAGTTGAACATGGATTTAACTGTCAGTACTGATCGCCTCTGAGGAAGAACATGATTCCCCAAAAGGACTAAGCATGAACATACATCACAAATCAAAACCTTGGTTTAGAATTCAACAATAATTTTTATTGTTAGACTGAATTTGTTTATTAAATACAAATTACAAAAAATATGAAAATGGGTGTATTTCATAAATATATTATTTTAAATATTAAACATAATTTTTCCAGAGAACAAAATGTCTAGGGGAAAAAAATCTTCCTTTTCTTTACTTTTATAAAATATATTCCCAGCATTATTGTGTCTTAGAATCAAATTCCATTCCATGTTTAGAATAAATAAAAAGGAATAATAAAAATGCCCAAAACTGCAGAATGGAAATGCCCCCATTTGTTATTTTAAAAAAATCACTTCCAGTCACTTGCTCATAGCTTGTTTGTGAAGCTTCCCTGCAGACTTACACAGTGGACTAGTCTGAGGACAAAGGTTTTTGTAGGCCCGCCAATGGGAGAAAAATAGTAGAGAACAGTAGTACCTTGAAAATGTGACAGGGTCCCAAAACACAAACTTCTAAAACACTGCATTTTCTCTTAAGGTTTTGCCTGTTAAAAGTATTTTACTACAAGTGCATTTTTGTAGACATTTCATTTTGAAATAACTATAGACTCATGAGACATTGCAAAGAAATGTAGAGAAGAGTCACATTACCCTTCCCTAAATCCCTAAATCTCCCCTAATGTTAACGTGACACATTTATAATACAAAATCAAAACCAAGAAATATCATTGGTACAGTTTATAGAGCTTATTCACATTTCAACAGTTATAAATGCACTCATTTGTGTGTGTGTGTATATGAGCGTGTATGTCTATGCAATTTTTTTTTTTTTTTTTTTTTTTTCGGTACGCGGGCCTCTCACTGCTGTGGCCTCTCCCGTTGCAGAGCACAGGCTCCGGACGCGCAGGCTCAGCGGCCATGGCTCACGGGCCCAGCCGCTCCGCGGCATGTGGGATCTTCCCAGACTGGGGCACGAACCCGTGTCCCCTGCATCGGCAGGCGGACTCTCAAACACTGCACCACCAGGGAAGCCCTCTATGCAATTTTATTTCATGTGTATGTAGCCTTGTGTATCCTCCAGGAAAATCAGGATACTCATACCGTCACTAAAATATTCCCTCATGTTATCTTTTATATCCACACATATCCCTCTACCCCATCCCCTGGAAACCACTAATAAATCCTCCATTTACATTATGCCATTTTACAGTGCTACATAAGTGGAATGATATGATATGTACCCTTTTGAGATTGGCTTTATTCATTCAGCATAATTTCCTTGAGATTCATCCAAGTTGTTGGCATATCAATAGCTCATTCCCTTTGATTGCTGAGTAGTAGTCCATGGTATGGATGTACCACAGTTTGTTTAACCGTTCACTAATTGAAGGACAGATGAGTAGCTTCCAGCTTTGGGCTGCTACAAATAAAGCTGCTATGAACATTCGTGTACAAGTTCCTGTGTGAAAATAAGTTTCATATCTTTGGACTAAGTGCTCACAATGCAATTGTTAAGCCAAATGTTATGCCATTTTCATCATTAATTTTTAAAGATATGTGGTTTACAGCCACTCCATTTGCACCTCCAACTTATTCAACAGAAACAGGATAAATCATATCCAACTGTATAATAAATCTCTGTAAAAAGAAAATGTTAGGACACACAAAGATATTCAACATGTACACAAAACAGCAAGTGAAATAGTCAATGGAATATTAAATAAATTAAAAAGAATATTTGAAGGGAAAATTTCAGAAAATTAAATGAATATCTTGATATACAAATTCCACAATAACATTTCTATATTGAAACTTTAAGTATCATAATAATAACTAATTATCTTAATGAAATAAGTCACACAAACTTTTACTTCCTTGATTTATTCAAAATAGACTCTTCAACCTCATTATTTCTCCTTAAAAATTTTTAGACTCTTTACACATATTCCAGTACCTGAATGAGTAACTCATATCACTTCGTCCCAAACTGACATTTCAAAAGATGAGTTCAAATACATTTGCAGAGATATTTTTGAGTTCACTCAAGCTGAGCAGTACTTCTTATATTTTGAAATGTCAGACAGCTGGTCTGAGGAAAATGGAAACAGATCTCTTTTTTAAACATCATCATACATGTGGGTACAGGATTATGATTTGGTTTCTCCAAGCACACTGTGGAAAAAATTGCATATTTATTTGTGTGCAATGGTTTTCTTTTCCAGAGGAAAAAAAAAAGTGAAAACACTAGTAAAGCAAGAATCAACTATTTTAATTACTTTGTACTGGGAGTTTTACTTGAGGTCCATTTTTATCTCTTCCCACTTTGGATTTTCTAATTGTTTTAAGTGGGTTAAAACTTTCATTATCATGTAGTAATATAGTACTGTGAAAATTCAAGAACTCTATTATGTAGACCAAATATCTTAATAGGATTTTTGAAACCTAAATTTCACATTAAAAATATTTTTAAAAATTGCAAACAACTACATAAAATATTCATGTACCCTTAATTCCACATCAATAAACTTTCACAGCTCCCAGATTTGCCCAAATTAAAAATACTGATGAATTTGTGTGTTGTATAAAGGTAGCAGATAGAACTCAAGCATCTGCTTTAGATTACCTCTAAAACTCTACTAAAGTTACTAATAAAGAGATTTTAAAAAACGAACAGAAAGTTGTAATGAGCAAGAGAGCAGGCAAGGAGACAACAGAAAACTATATTGGAAGATAAGACTGCAAATGGCTGTGTGATAAATAATTTAAGAGGCTCAAGAAAGTTGAATCCTAAATCAACAAGTGGAAAAACTAATTAGCTACCTGATTTTTATAAGTTCCAAAAAGAAAGGTTGCTTTCAGAAGATAAAATTGATAGAACGCCTAATGCATTTTAATACAAGGAGAAGAGTAATATAATTAGCAATTTTTGGAGATATTTTACTGATAGGTAGAAAGAACAAGACTGTTATTCAGGGAAAACATAGGTTTAAGGAAAAGACAAGTAATCATATGATAACTCTTGAATGACCTGTTGATAGCAATCACATAGTAAGAACAATGCAAATGGTGAATGTAGATCTAATAAAATTTCTGATAAATAGATGTGATGGAAGGATGTGAGAGAATGGTTATAGAGGGGAATTATTAAAGAGAACAAAATCCTTATCTTTATTATTACAAAATCAATAGATAATGCATAAACCTTAAATAGAGATGCTGAAGTATTTACATGTTATTTAGAAATACAGTGTTAATATACAAAAATAATCAGCTAAAAGGGTCAAAATTGTTGATTTTGGAGATAAAGACGTTAGGTGCAGAGACACGGAAGCACTGTTTTATTAATAAATTTTATAGGGCTTCCCTGGTGGCGCAGTGGTTGAGAGTCTGCCTGCCGATGCAGCGGACACGTGTTTGTGCCTCGGTGCGGGAGGATCCCACATGCCGCGGAGCGGCTGGGCCCGTGAGCCATGGCTGCTGAGCCTGCGCGTCCGGAGCCTGTGCTCCGCAAAGGGAGAGGCCACAACAGTGAGAGGCCCGCGTACCACAAAAATAAAAAATAAAAAATAAAATAAAATAAAATTTTATAACTGTGTGTCTTTAAATTATACCCATGTATAACATTTATTAAAATAAAACTAAAATGAAATAATATAGTTTATGTGGTTTTAAATATTTCAAAAATATTTAACATATTATATGTAGTATTCTTCAATTTGTATTTTTAATGTCAGAATTATATTTTCAACTCCTCTACATGTCAATAAATATACATCTTTTTCAGAAAGTTATCCATTTTTTCGTTATCCATTTTTTCTACTGTTTGCAATTTAATAAAAATTCTTGCACATGCTTGTAAGATTTTATTTAAATTTACATACTTAGAACTGGAATTAAAGGATTGTAAGATTCAAATTTTAATCTTACCTAGATATTGCAAACTCGTTCTTTATAATGTCTGTAAAATTTTTCAATTGAAATATTCCAAATTTGGCAAGGGACGAATATTGTTACCGCTCCCCTCTCCAAAGAGGGAAAGTGATTTTCCTTTGACCACTGACTTCTGAGAAAACGGTTTATTTATTGGTAAGTTCTATAGTGACTTTATTGCTATATTTCTTTTTTTATTAATTTTTAAATTTTTGATGTGAAACATTTTTTTAAGTCTTTATTGAATTTGTTACAATATTGCTTCTGTTTTATGTTTTTGGTTTTTTGGCCCTGAGGCATGTGGGATCTTAGCTCCCCAATCAGGGATTGAACCTGCACCGCCTGCACTGGAAGGCGAAGTCACAACTACAGGACCGCCAGGGAAGCCCCTATTGCTATATTTCTATAGTGACTTTCCTCTAAGGAGTTCATGGGGTTTCTTTTTTGTTTTGTTTTGTTTATGCAGCAATGCAGGAGGACAGTGAAGCAAAGTCAATAGAAGTTTAACAGAAAAACAATTTTAATTCAAAACCGTTTTGCCCAGCAAAGACATTGTTCCTGTGTGGAGGAAACATTCAGAGCCCTGTATAGCTTCAAAAGCATAACACTCAAATATATTTTCCTCAAAAAATTTCTGGAATAATTTTTCCATATCACCAAGAGTTGAGCAAAATATGAACAAAGGAATGGCTATGAACATTTAACAGCTAAAAACCAAGATAAATGTGTGAAGGTATTAAAGTCTATTGGAAAGCATAGGGTTTTAATGCATTTAAATAACTATTGTAATTATAACTCTAAAATAGAATGTTTAAGTATAAAAAAACTTAAAAGATAAATTTATTTTTTAAATATGTTGCTTGTGACCTCAAGATAAATTACATGTGAACTGAGGAAAATGTTAGGAAAGAAATGTAAGGAAAATGAGTAAGAGACTAAAAATAAATGGTTTAATTTTAATACAAATAAACACAAGTTTTTTTAAAAAAATTCAAAATCTTTAATTGAAATTAGCACCCTCATTTTTAAATCACTGCAGAGAGAAGTGTCAGTAAAACAAAAGATGGAACAAAAAGGAGCCCAAAAAAGCATAAAATAAAATCATACATTGGACCAAATATAGTTATGTAAGTAAATATGAGCAGCTTAAATTATTTAATTAACATTTAAGATACTCAAACTGAATATAAGGAAAAACTATTCAATGTTGTTGGTTCATAGATAATCTCTCGTAGAAAATTATCTTTCAAACAAAACCTGAGGGATAAGAAAGTTTGAAAATGATTAGATAATATTTGAAATGATGGAAATACAAGAGGAAATGAGAAATGAGAAAATAAAAGAAGAATTCAGCAATGGGATAGAATGTAATATCCTTCTGACTTCTCTGCCTGTGAAATTTCTTCTCATTCTATAATGATCTGCTCTAATGTCACTTCTTCAAGTATTTATGAATAGGCCACAACATTAAAAAATGAATGATGCTTTCCTTGCATTTTTGTATTACTTCCAAGGTAGCATTTAGATTTGGTGATACTTATGACTCCTGTACCATATAAAGTCTTTAGTGGCAGGAAACATGCACTAGTAACTTTTGCTGTCAATGTCTACAATAATTTGAGGTGTGTATATATGCAAACCATGTTTTTGAATTGAGTTAAATTGATTTTTTAAAAGTTCTCAGCCTCCTTACTCATAGGTAAGAACTTTTCATACTTTGTGATTGTGTGATAACTATTTTATGTTAGAATTATGTCTAATTCATATATCCTTGGATGTGATTAGGAATATTTTTAAACTCTAAGATCATCGTATATTTACTTGCAAAATGCTAAAAATAAAATGCATATTTTTAAGTATCTTTGCATTTAGAAGAAACACAGATTTTCAGTCTGGCAACACAAAAATATATTAAAATAATATAGATTTTATAAATAAATACACAATGTATTCTCCCTGTATTCTTTACTTTCTCCCATCTTCTTACTAAACAACCTTTAATGAGTTATATTTTAGAATAGTAGCAAAACTGAGACACAATTTGAGGCAAACTGCTTGAAATCTTTTTAGCTTAACCTTAATGAAATCACAAAAACAATTTTGATATCAAGGATTAAATCTACATTGGTACTTGGACCTGGGTTTATGTTTGTTTGCTCTGAGTGGAATGCATTTTTCCTTTCAGGTTATTGGAAAATGTTTGATGGTATCCTGAATATCAATTTTGAATAGAAGTCTAAATTAAAGAGCAGAAAAGAAAAACTAAACCTTGTTTTAGTTATGAGTAACTGAAATCATCTCACTATTTTATTTAAGCAAAAAGCAGTTAACTTTTAGTTAATAATGTATTAGAAAGACATGCATTAAATTCTAAGGAAGCTGTGCATGTGTATAATTACTATTCAAATTTGCACACAACTACTGGTAAAATTGCTATAATTGTGTTTGCAAGTGTGGCTGAAAAAAATGACAAATGAAAATCCATTTTCACAATTTTTACAATTCTTTCTTATAACCATTTCTAGAACTGAGTTTTCCATTGTTTCAAGTCAGTTTCAGCCTCAACATTATAGTCCAGTCTGTTCACATATGGCTTAGGTTGGAAATTGTTAATTAGTGCAGACAAATTCATTTATTCATTCTGGTTCTTTTTCAGGTGGTTAGGTGTTCTAAGTTGAGGGAATTTTACTTTGAGTTGTAAAGCACTTTCTTTGCATTCTTTCTGTCTGAATTGCAGTTCTCAGATCTGAAATAAGGAACTCAATTAGAAGACATTTTAGGTACCCATCGATTATTTAAAGCACAGTGGTATTTCAGGTCATGCATCTTCCAGAAATGAAGACTCTATAATTTGGTTAGCAGTGAAAAGAAAATATTAATTGTTCCATGTTTGTTAACCTGAAGCATATAAATTAATGGTAATGTTATCCCAAAATTGAACACCTGCCCAGAGCTATAGGACACAGACATAAAAAATCTTAAATGCAAACTCTGTATCTGTGAAAGAATTGATGAATACAGCTAAGCCCAACTTGTAAAACTGGTGAAGATTTGTTTGTTTCTGCAGAGGTCTCTGCTTCTCTGTGGAATGCCTACTTAAGACAAAGAGGTATTCAGCTCATGACTCAAATATTTTAGAAGTTCTGCTGGAATTTACATTGACTAAGAATGCTGTGGGGATGATTCATCCTGAAAGAAAATTGTGTCTAATTATGTATCTTCTCCCAAACTTTATATTCTATCATTCAAAAAACAAATCATTGTCTTTAGTTATTTAATTATTAATTACCTGAAAATCATATTATTAATACTATTTATACATGTAGAATAGCATAATTATGTTATCATAAGCATTATTGGAACCTGACTGTTTCTTCTATATTTGCCATTTAGTACAAAATATACAGAGGAAATAATGCAGACAAAATTTCTAAATAGGCAGGTGCAGAGCGATTGTTCTTTCTATCATATAGCAAAATTAACCCTAGGCTTTTTCTAGACAATGGATCCCCAAAGTTTTTTGATAATACAACCCACCATTAAAATATTTTTGGACAAATATCCCCAAATATGTTTAGTTATTTATAAATTATTTACACATACTTTTTTTTTTTTTTTTTTTGGTACGCGGGCCTCTCACTGTTGTGGCCTCTCCCGTTGCGGAGCACAGGCTCCGGACGCGCAGGCTCAGCGGCCATGGCCCGCGGGCCTAGCCGCTCCGCGGCATGTGGGATTTTCCCTGACCGGGGCCCGAACCCGCATATCCTGCATCGGCAGGCAGACTCTCAACCACTGCACCACCAGGGAAGCCCCACATACTCTTTTACTGATGCAGTATGTACTACATCGTAAACCATCACAAAATACAAAGATGTTATAAGTGATTAAGTTTAAAGATTTTAATAATTACAGATGTACATTTATACTTCAAATTGTCTTTTTGATGACTTCGAAGTTTTTTACAAACCTCTTCTCATATTTAGACCATCACTGTTTTTGTGTGGCAGGGTGGCAGACCGGAAGATTGAACTTGATTGATAAGTATCAGTTCTGCCATTTTCTGATATTTGCTCATGTTTGGATTATTAATCATATGTTTATTTGGCAGAAATATTTGTAGGCCACTTGTCCATTTGTAAGCATTGTATTAATTAATTAAGCCTATAAAATATATAGTATGTAAGTCCATTCAACTGTGCACATGCAAACTTCAATAAGTCAGAAAATTCTCAGCAAATAGAAGTGTGACTCTGTCAGTCTCTCCAGGATGTGAAACTTCTACTGTTTACGCAGGAAGCATTGCATGCCATCTGTGATATGTGACAGAAAAAAAAAGGGACTAAGTAAGGAACCAGTGTTAGTCTGCATATTCAAACTCTCCAAGGGATTGTCCCCAGTTTGCAGGCAGCCTCCTTAGACCATTTGTCTTCCAATTGAGGTACAGATAGCCTGGGGTTACAAGATACAACAAGCTCAGATGCTTTTAAGGAAATTCATTTTCTGATCCTCACTTCCTTATGGATTCTTTCCTAAGACTGATTAAGGTTTCTGAGTCAAGCAGCTTCTTTCCTACACCTCCCTTCTCTAGTACATTTAACCACACCTTATATTAAAAGGATAGGTTTGCATAAAATTCTGTGGAGGCACTGGGATTGAACATGATCTAAAGAAGTAAAGACCACATAGTATTATATTTGTTCATGTATTTCTTTTTAATTATTAATGTTGTGTTTCAGATCATTATTATATTTAGATCTCTCTGTATGTTATTAAAAGACTGACATAACCTGTTCATTTTAAAATGGCAATATTTAATGAGCAAAATTTCAAAAGTTTTAGCTATTTAAACTGTTAGAACTTAATTGTCAACCTAAAAATTTTCTTGAAAATACTTGTTTTATTCTAAATTATTGTAGGGGATATATGAGGGGAAAATACTTTTAAAAGACACTGCTTTAACCGGGCATCATTTTAGCATCAGCGTATATTGGAAGTTAATATTTTTGAATGATAAGATACAGTCAGATTTTAGCCACCAGATAATAGTGTCCTGGTAGGAGAAAGAGGGAGGGACGGAGAGAGAAAGAGAGAGAAAAAGAGAGAGAGAATAAATGTGAGAGAAAGACAGGAGGCTTTTAGAGCTGATGTAAAACTGATAGTTATTTATAGGTTTAATTACTGATATGCCTGAATGCAATCAACAATAATTCTGTGTCATGTCTCCTAGATCTTCCTAATAGATCATGTGTTTGAGGAGAGTCTTCTATGTCAAAGTGATTTTTAACGTAATTGTTTTATTACAATTATAATTACTATTATCACTATTACTGTTACTACATGGATGTTTAGGGTACAGGACAATTGACCAATTTTTCATGGGTCATTATATGCCACAGTCCATATAGTCAAATTTGTAAGACTGTATGTGAGTTTTGCATTCATTCTGGATATGCTAACAACTACTGCATTATCTTTAAAAAATATTTTTTTTTTATTGTAAAATCTTGCTTTTATCATTGATGCTTCCAAATAGTTCCAGGTAGCAAGTTGCTATTTTCATAACACCTCTGCATTAAATTGAAAGGAAAACCTCACTTTAAGCTCTCCTTGTTTCTAATTAGCAAGAAAAAGAAAATTTTTCAATAAATAGAAATCACACAGATGCATGCACATATTGCATTTTAGAAGGAAGACATAATGAACCAGAATTATTCACTTAGGGAACATGGAAAAAATAAACGATTAAAAATAATCCCATTATCCAAATGCCATGGTCTACATTGCTATACTCTATGAGTATGTAGGAAACCAGAAAATATGAAATTCAATTCAAAAGGTAATATTTTAATAAAAGAACATTTTGTTATGAAGACTTTGTCCTAGTGATGTTTACTGAAAAGCTTTTTGATAATGATGACAGTTTTTTGTTTTTTTTTTTGCGATAAGCGGGCCTCTCACTGTTGTGGCCTCTCCCGTTGCAGAGCACAGGCTCCGGACGCGCAGGCTCAGTGGCCATGGCTCACGGGCCCAGCCGCTCCGTGGCATGTGGATCCTCCCGGACCGGGGCACGAACCCATGTCCCCTGCATCGACAGGCGGACTCTCAACCACTGCGCCAGCAGAGAAGCCCCCCCACTCAATATTTTGATGTTTCTTTTACTCACTTCTTTTTCAGGTTTCCCTCATCTTGGAGTCCCTGCCTTTTCTTCTCCTATACAAATTTCAACTTTCCGTCCAGATTCTAATAAAGTTCTGCAACTTTTCTAAGCCTTTCCTGACAATCCCCATCCCTTTTTCATGTCAGACCCTTCTCCACAAAATCCCAGTCCCATCTCCTATCATACTGACCCCTCACTCACATGGTCCTTCCCTGCTCCTTTTCTGATATGCCAAGCTTACTTCCCCTGATGCTTCTTCATTTATTTACCTATATTCCTGAAACTCTATTAACCCTAAAATACCTCATAGTTTTCATCCTTATTTCATTCAGATCTCTTACTATGTGACATGTCTCAGAACAGAGTCCCCCAATTACCCTGCTTAAATTAGTTCTCCCAAAAGCTATCATTCTGCATCCCCTTATTTTGCTATATTTTTATAGTGTTTACAATCTGATCTGATATGTGATATATCTGTTTATTTATTCATTTTCTGTCCCCTTCCCTAGAATGTAAGCTTGCACAGAGTAGGGGATTGGTCTATTCTATGCTCTATATCTAGCCATAGAACAGTGTCTGATATATAAATGGGGCTCTATAAGCATAGGATGAATGAATGAATCAGTGAAGCACCCTTCTGAAATTTTATATTAATGGTGGTTAAAACCAAAACCACTTTTAGTACCTTTCAGATGCATTGCCTCATTTGAGCCTCTCTCTCTCTCTCTCTCTCTCTCTCCCTCTCTCCCTATTTCTCTTTCACATATTTTATTTAGAGATGAACACAACAAAACTCAAAATTACCCTCTTATGAAATTGCAGAGGTAGAGTCCACGACTTTTGACTCTGGACCCTGAATGACTACCACAATGACATACACACACCATCAGACAGTATGCAGATTCAGTCTTAAATGTAATACCTAATTATTACTTCTTTAGTATTTGCCCATTATGTTAATATGCTTGCTTCTTTATAACTACATTGTAACCCTGTTGAAGAAAAGATCCTACCTTAATATTACAGCAAGAGCTTGCATTTGCTCAAATATTCCCACTGATTTACTCACTTATTATTTGTTCAGAAAATACATTCCTTATAGTTCAACATAGTACCAGTTAAAATTTTTGCTTTAAATATAACATGATTCCTTGATTACATACAATATACGTTTTACACTTTAACAACTATTTTCTAACCATTGTTTAATTAAAATACAAACAATGGCAGTGTTTTACATTCAGTGGACAGCAATAAAAACTGAAAGCTCTTACTTGTTCTGTGGCATATTTACTTAGTCTGAAATGAATACTGTTTGAATAAATTCATTGAATAAATACATGACTAAATGGAATTTTGTCATGCCTTTTCTTTCTTTGAGCGACACACCATGTGCCACAAAATGCTGCTACCTTTCACACATTGGGTGGCTTCATTTATATTTGAACATTTTCTTCTCATACAAAATGTTCTCAAATAGTTGTAAAGCAGTAAGGAATAATTTAACATCATGGTAATAATTTATGCTGCACTTTTTAAACAAAACGCTCTTTTCTCCATTAAGTCATGTAAACTATGTATAGGGTTTGCATTAAAATACAATGCTTGCATTGAAGCACAATAGAAAGCTCTCCTAGGGATTGGCCTGTTTGAGATTTCTTACATACTTTTATACTCTGCTTTTGGATTGTAGAATCATGTACTTTTTGATTCTTAGGGATGGTTTCTCTAACTAGCTTTTGCAGTGTTAAAACTTTAACCATTCAGGATGTTTTCTAATCACCTTTTCTAAAAGGAAAAAGTGACCATATATTTCTTTAATCTTTGATTCCAATTATCAATTGTGCTTGAGATACAATTTTCCACTCAATAGGAAACTTATTCCCAGATAGATTTTTCTAAAGTAATACCCTCTTTTGCAACTCTTATCCCCACATCCTCCTTTATTTCCCTTCACAGCCCTTATGCACCTGATATATATTAACTGTTTTATTTTCTTATTCTCTGCCTCCTCTTCTAGAATGATATGCTGCGTGAAACCAGGCACTTTTGTCACTGCTTTTTCAAAAAATTATTTTATCTCTAAGTCCTAGTATATAGTATGATCCATCAACATTTCTTGAATGAAAGGATGAATACATAGATGAATTCAAGTTTCATTTCTAGTGAAATGAAAATTAGCTATGTTGAATCTACCAAGTTTCAAAAAGATTCATCACACTTGTATGCTATTTCAATCCCGAATAAAAGCTAAGTTACACATACTTTTAAAAAATATGATTAAAAAGGACCATAAACCTGTCCTGTAATTATTTAATTGCATAATCTTAAAATTTAAATAAATCGGTTAACTCATTTTTTAATATTCTTTAAAGTCACATGTCATAGCTTATTCCTGTTCTGTCACATACATTTCTTGCAAAGATGATTTGAGTTCTCATTTAGAAACACTGGCAACTTATTTTAAAATAGCCTATTTGTTCTTCTCTTGCTAGATGTGTGAGACACAGAAATAGAACACTGTGTGATGGAACAGATGCTGTAGCAATGGTGAGTTTATATGAGGATGCTGATGACAGATGCCACCTTAAATCATTAGCCAATAAAAAACATGGGTATTACACTACTCACAATTACTCATATGAGCTGGGCTGTGGGCAATCCCAACTGCACAATCTCACTCTTGTGTGCTGTAAGTGATCTTGTATTATGGATATAATAAATATCCAAAATTAATTTAAAAGGAAATAACGAAAATTGTATTTTAAGGCATGTAGCATGAATCACCTCAGGTTTTTTCTTAGGGAAGTGCTTTATTCTCTATGGCAAGAAGAAAGAAACTAAAACCAAAATTTATTCAAAACAGAATCCACTGGAGATAGTTAAGTAACTTTGAAGATTAAACCAAGAACACATTTTTCAACAGAGAATATATTAGTTATAATAGTCAGGAGTATATTTACTAGGATTATTTTCCCTTTTTTTGAACAACTTACAAATATGAACAGTTGAAATCCTACTAAAATTAATTGGAGGGAATCTCCAATTAGTTTGTTAGTGAGGAATTATGTTTTATTCTACATCACTAAAAATAAATGTGCATTTCACTTAAAGTAGTTTTATTTAGATAGTTTGAAAATAGTGGTTCAAGGACACTTTTGAACCTGCATATGTAAAATAATTAACTTGAAAACCAGTCAATATATTTTGGTCATCTTACAGTCCTGTCAGAATTCCATTTCACTAGGTTTTCTATTTCTATTATTGATTATTTCAGCAGCAGAGGTAACTCAAATGAACAAATTATATTTGCCTTGTTCCATTATGTCAAGTTTGGATGGCTCAAAACACAGATTCAGAGACAAGAATTTGGGTACAAGGAATGTATGTGACAGAGTATCCCAGGAAGTGCAAGTAAGAAAGTGTGAGGCAGGGAAGAGAAGCTTGGGTTATGGGCACTTAGCCCTCTAAGACCCTCTGGAAAATGATATAGAACAGGCTTCAGAATCTTCCTTCCAGAAAAGGGAAATCTTGTTATTATTCATTGACCACCCCATTCCCCATTGTTTCAAGGTCCAAGCAAGTTCTTAGGTACCAATAAAGTCTTCAACAATAATGTATTGTATTCTTAAAATTCACTAAGGGGATAGAGCTTATGTTAAACATTCTTACCATCATGCACCTACAAAATCATCATCATCCTCATCTAGGGGATGGGAGGAAACTTTGGGAAGTAATGGAACTACTGTCTATGGCATTGAGAGTGGTTCAGTGATGATTTCATGGGTATATACTTATCCCAAGACTCAAGGAGTTGTGTACATTAAATATGTACAGCGTCTTATATGTCAATCATACCTCGATCAAGTGATTAAAAAAGTCCTCACAAGACAAAACTAAAGAAGGTCTTACTTAAATAGACATTTCTCCAAAGAAGATATACAGATTGCCAACAGACACATGAAAGTATGCTCAATATCACTAATCATTAGAGAAATGCAAATCAAAACTACAATGAGGGATCACCTCACACCAGTCAGAATGGCCATCGTCAAAAAATCTACAAACAATAAATGCTGGAGAGGGTATGGAGAAAAGGGAACCCTCTTGCACTGTTGGTGGGAATGTAAATTGATACATCCACTATGGAGAACAGTATGGAGGTTCCTTAAAAAACTAAAAATAGAACTACCATATGACCCAGCAATCCCACTACTGGGCATATACCCTGAGAAAACCATAATTCAAGAAGAGTCATGTACCACAATGTCCATTGCAGCTCTATTTACAATAGCCAGGACTTGGAAGCAACCTAGGTGTCCATCAACAGATGAATGGATAAAGATGATGTGACACACATATACAATGGAATATTACTCAGCCATAAAAGGAAACAAAATTGACTTATTTGTAGTGAGGTGCACGGACCTGGAGTCTGTCATACAGAGTGAAGTAAGTCAGAAAGAGAAAAACAAATACCATATGCTAACACATATATATGGAACCTAAAAAAAAAAATGGTTCTGAAGAACCTAGGGGCAGGACAGGAATAAAGACGCAGATGTAGAGAATGGGCTTGAGGACATGGGGAGGGGGAAGGGTAAGCTGTGACAAAGTGAGAGAGTGGCATGTACATATATATGCTACCAAATATAAAATTGATAGCTAGTGGGAAGCTGCCTCATAGCACAGGGAGATCAGCTGTGTGCTCTGTGTCCACCTAGAGGGGTGGGATAAGGAGGGTGAGAGGGAGATGCAAAAGGGAGGGATATATGTATATGTATAGCTGATTCACTTTGTTATACAGCAGAAACTAACACACTATTGTAAAGCAATTATACTTCAACAGAGATGTTAAGAAAAAATAAAATAAAATAGATTCTAAAAAAATAAAAATAAAAAAATAAAGTATTAAATGAAAAACCGAAGGTAGGCTGGAAACTGTCAACTAAAACCACTGGTGAACTCATTTGGGGTGAAAATATGTGGGATAGGGAATGAATGGCATCTACTACAGAGGTTTTTATCTTTTTGTGTAATGCATCAAGATTAATGACTGTGTGTGTGTGTGTGAATGCATATGTTATGATATCTGTATGTTTGTGTATAATTTAATTTTGCTTTAACACAAACATTTGTTGAAGACTTAAAAATCATTGCTAGTAAGTTTCCAGAAATTAATGAGTTCAACACAAATGGTAGCATATGAGACTAGCTCTTGATATGTTAATTTTGCTATTAACATTTTCTTCTTATTATAGAAGTACAATACTTGTATAGAAAGGTCTATTAAAAATTGAGTTATCAGAAACATCATCACTGAATATAAAGATGGTTTTCATTTTAATTGTTTTCATCCTGGTGTTCCTTAAATTTTTCTCTCTAAAATTCCCCATGAAGAATTTCTTCTTTATCAAATGAGCAGGATTAAATTCAAATTAACTTAATTGCCTTGTAGGTTATTAACAAAAACTAGATTTTTATCTGCCAATATAGAATTTAGAATATGTTGTTAGTTTCCTATATTTACCTTGAGACAGTTCATTTTTTTTCCTTTTTCATTTGTTGTTAGTTTTTTGTTGTTTTGTTTTGTTTTCGTTTCTTTCTTTTTTTTGGTTATGTCAGGGGTCAGGGAGAAAATAAAAAAAAACTTGCTAATTTCTTTGGAGCAAAAGAGAATCAGTATAGCTTGAAGTATGCCCAGATCTGCTTTCTGCCATATCTGGAATACTTGCAGTCTAAGCTCATATAAATGCCACTGAGTGAAGGGAAAAGGTCAGGAGTGAACTTGGGGTTGCCCCTTTGTTCAACTTTCAGTCATGCTAATCTGTATACAGGCCTATCCCTTGAGGCCTTAACTTTTCCTTGAAATTCTCTGCTTCAGGGCTTCCCTGGTGGCGCAGTGGTTGAGAGTCCGCCTGCCGATGCAGGGGACACGGGTTCGTGCCCCGGTCTGGGAGGATCCCACATGCCGCAGTAGCAGCTGGGCCTGTGGGCCATGGCTGCTGAGCCTGCGCGTCCGGAGCCCGTACTCTGCAACTGGAGGGGCCACAACACTGAGAGGCCCACGTACCAAAAATAAATAAATAAAATAAAATTAAGAAAAAAGAAATTTTCTGCTTCAGTTTCATTCATTTTGAGAGAAAGAATATTTTCTGAAACTCTAGGATATATTTAAGGTCAAAGGCAAAGCCAAACAGGTAATGCCGTCAGGTCCTTTCCAGTAATAAATACAAATTTACTATGAGCCACTGTACTTTCTTCATATCTCTTTTCTTTCTTTTAATATCAAAAATATAAAGAAGGAAGTAACTATATTCTATGTTCCTCACAATCAACAGGATAATCACTTTTTTTAAACAATACCAAAACTTTCAATCAAATGACCAAAACTTATAGAATTTTTGAAAAAATTATCAGTAGTTTCTAAAAACACATTCGAGGTATGAGTCTCTGTTATAGATGTTGTGTACATGTCCAGATGATCCCTTTCCTATTGCTGTCAGTCCACATGGAGTGTTATATTATTTTTAAAACAAATCTTTTGTCTAAAGTGTATATGCAAAGGATTGAAAGAGATTCAAATATAAAGTCAGCCAAGTAATCTGCAACTCAAAATTAATCCTGAAGAGCTAAAACAACTCTACTTAAAACAAGTAACAGCTAAAGCGCTGAGTCTGAGCCATAGTCTGAGGGTTAGGGTTACAGAACTAAAGTACAAATACAAAATTGTCCAGGCAGTAGTTGGGGTACAACAAGGATACAATTAGAAAATAATTGGAATAGGTCAAGATTAAATGAAGTGGTACCTGGACCATAGGCAAGAAAGGACATACAGGGTTTACCACTTGCTTTTTTCAGTTATTGAACTTGCTGATGCATCGTCTTAAAATAACAGGAGATTTGAGGTGAAAAATTTGGATTATTCTAAACAATTAATGAAAGAATGTGGGGATTTTAGGAGTTTGAGATTATTTAGAAACCCAATGAATGAATTGAAACAATGATTGGACTTATAGTCAGGGAATGTCTATCTCAGAGTGACTATACTTTTCTACTTTTCTGGAAGCCTATATTGGCCTTCCTAGAAGCACATCTCCTAAAGGTACGGACTAGAAATGAAGAAAGAGTGGGGTTCTGCCCTTCTGATATTCAAAATTCTAGGACCCAGTGTTCTTCTATGGAGAAGAGGGTTTAGTGAAGAATTTTTCTGAAGTACTGTGTCACTTTAACTCTCATGGAAGAAGACAATCTCTACTCATAGCTTTCACTGTAAAATTGTTTTTAAACACTAACAGTGGGTGCATAAGACCAGCAAAAAAGGATCGCCGATAAGGACTTTTTTAAGTTAAAATTTGAAGCCATTTACCTATGGCTGTTATAATTGTTATAGCTTCCAGTTAAAAAGATAACATATCATACTTCATAATAAATATTACACATATCATTTGGAATGGGCAAATAGAAACAGTTTAATGAATTCATAAACACAACCAATAAAGAACAAGAAATTAATGAACTTAAATGTGAACATATATTCCAATGATAAAAAAAAACAGTTAAACTCATTGGGGAAATCAAATGTGTGAAGCATGGCACTATTACATATACAAATAAGATAGCACATCCACTGCATATCACTGTTATGGTTAATCTTATGACTTAATTTGGCTAGGCTCTGTTGCACAGATGTTAGGTCAAACACCAGTCTAGACATTTCTGTGAAGGTATTTTTTAATGTGATTAACATTTAAATTAGTAGGCTTTGAGTAAAACAGATTATCCTTCATAATGTTGGTGGGCCTCATCCAATCAGTTGAAGGCCTTAAGAGAAAAAGATGAGGTCCTCTGAAGAAGAAGAAATTTTGTCTCCCGACTCCCTTAGGACTCAAGACTGCAACATCAATGCTTTCCTGGGTCTCTAGCCTCCTGGCCTGCCCTGCAGATTTCAGACTTGCCAGTCACCGTAGTTGCCTGAGACAATTCCTTAAAATCTCTGTCTCTCTCTCTCTTTCTTTATTTCTCTATCTATGCATCTATCTATCAACATGCACACATACACATACATTGGTTCTGTATCTCTGGAGAATTCCAACTAATATGATCATTATTAAGTATCATAACAGTAAAATAAAAGTGACTAGAACTTCAGAGAGGCACTGTGAGGCAGGGAAAGAGCCAGTAGACCTGAGTTTAAATTCTGCTTATCTTTTACTAATTAAGTGTTTTTGAGCAGTTTATTTAGCCTTTCAGAGGTATAGATTTCCTGATCTGTAAAATGAGATGGCAGGTAAGGGGTGGGGAACAAATGCTACAAGAGATATTAATGATATGTTTTGAGGATTGACTGGGAAAAACACATGAGAATTCCTTAGAACAGTGATTTTATACAGTAGGTGATTAGATGCTATTCCTTTTCTCTATGGTAGAGAAGAATCATAAATACTTATACTCTTTAGTTAAAATTATTAATTCTAGTCTCATGAGATCAAAACATCTTAGAATTGTAAAGGTGTTCTTAAATTACTGATAACAATGACTTTAGTGGCAAATAGTGGAAATTGTTGTAAGCAGTAAATAAGTACATTATTTTGATTGTAGCAGACTGAATTAAAAATCCATGAATTGATAGTAAAGGTAAATATATATATATATATATATATATATACACACACACATATATATATATGTGATGAAAGAAAGCTCTTTTCAGAAGAATGAGACATATATGATGATTTGTAAATCACCATTTTTAAAACATTCTATGCTATAATCCATTCAACCATATATAATTAGTGGATGCCAAAACCATTACATGAAAATGTATTAGAAAGCAAGATATGAATGGGGTGCCCATTATCACTCCACATATTAATTGCAAAATATAAATTTTAAAAAAAACACCTTCTAAAGTGATCAAATTCAAGATCATTCATAGAATTTCATCCTCACACCATGGTATTCCTGGTGAGTGCATTATAAAGTATCCAAAATCACCTATGAAATATTCATCCCTTAAATGTTTAATCTGAATCTATTCTGGCCTCAAGGTCTAACGTTCACTTATTGGGAATAAAAGAATGAGGCTAACATCAACATCAAGCAACGTATTCAGAATACGGGATATTCTCCAAAATAACTGGCCTGAAACAGTCAATGTCATTAAAAAAAAAATGAGAAGACTGTTACCTTTTGGGACAAGATGTAAAGGTAAATGAGTGTATGTATTTTACAATAGATAAGATTTTATATTATTAATAATTGAATCACTTAAAATTTTGGAGCAGAGAACTGACATAATCACTTGTGCTGTTTTAGAAATGTCACTCTTACAGCAATATGGAAAAAGTAATAGATTCTATTGAAATAGTGCTGTAAGAGAAGAAGAAGGCTTAAGTTAAGTCTAAGTCAGGAACAATTAAATGTGAGATCCTAGATTTGGTGCTCGGTTTAATGTGATTTTTGAAGAAATGGTGAGTCAAACATCTTAGAATTGTGCCAGTCACTAAAACAGTAATGCAGAGGGGGCACAAGTCAAAGTGAGAAACGATTTCCATTTTGGACCTTTGTGCTAAAACTGCCTGTGTGAAATCAAGGTGGAGATAACTTACCCCACAGACAGAATGTGAGCATCAACTGCTTACAGATGGCGGTTACAAATTCAGGTGAGGATGGAATCTTCTAGGGCTATATAGAGCTAGAAGAGGGCTAAAAACAAAACTTTGTAGCATGTTGTATTATTTTACTTGTTGCTGCTATAACAAATTGTCACTAATTTAGCGGCTTGAAAAAGCACAAATTTATTCTCTTAAGGTTCTGGAAGTCAAATGTCTGAAGTGAGTTTTGTAGGATTAAAATCAAGTTGCCTGCAGGGTTGTTTCCTTCTAGAGGTTCCAAGGGAAGAATCTCCTTGCCTTTTCCAGTTTCTAGGAGACACTTACATTCCTTGGCTTGTGGCTACATCACTCCAATCTCTGCTTCCCTCATCACATTCTCTTTCTTTCTCTGACACTCCTCTTCTGTTGTCAAATTTCCCTCTGCCTCCTTATGTAGACCCTTATAATTACGTTTAACCCACCCAAATAATCCAAAACAATAGCCACATCTCAAAGTCCTTAACTTTCATCATATCTGAAAAGTTCCTTTTACTATGTAAGGTAACATATTCACAGGCTCTGGGAATTCAGATGTGGACATCTTGGGGAGACCCTTATTCAGCCTACAACACACATCGACATGCAGATTCATGGATTAAGATATTTTCTTTATGAAGACTGATAAATAGAAGCCAGAGAAAAAGGAAAAAGAAAAAAACAGAGATACTTTTGCCATATTAACCAAAGGTGGTAACATTACAACAGAGCACTTTCCATACAGCTGCTATTAGACATTGCACATATGCTTCCTGATAATACTGATAACACTCCTCTGCAAAACTCTTGGCGGATCTGAATTTAGTTAACTGGAGTTTTCTCTCGTTTTCATGAACATTTCTAAGTAGAATTTATATACTCTTGGGATGCAGATCATGGAACATGTTCCAGGATTTACTAGATTATTCAAGTACAGGCACTGGCATTCCAATGAGACCACATGCATCCACATATATTACTATGAGTAGCATTTTATTTAATCATTTTACTAATGACTATTGAATAGCTAGTAAGTGCCAAGTATGCTAGAGACATAACGTTCACTCTCATTAAAAAGTTTACATTCTACAGGATTTGACCAAAAACCATGGGTCATACAGACACACACACACACACACACACACACACACACACACACACAGGTATTCAAATCTAAGATGCCATTGATTGTAAAATACAGACTTCTTTTATGTAACACTAGGAAATTAAAACTTATATTATTGAACTATACCACAACACTAAAACACCATTCCATTTATATTAAGATAAATCTCCAATTCCAGAGATATTGTGGGAATTAATGTGTCCTGAAATTGATAAAATGTTGTGATTCAATATACTGTGTATTGCTGTGCCCATATTAATTGAAGTAAGGAGATTAGTGAAGTTTAACAGGAAAGGATATTGTCCAGTTCTACTCAAAGGGAAAGAAGTTATCAGGCCATGACCAAAAAGTTTGCTTTTGTTTGTTTGGTTGTTTATCTGTTTTGTTCTCTTGGCTACAGATTCAAAGATATATTACACCAAAGAGAAGAGAGATAAAAAACTTAGATCTATACTTGATTTAGATCTAATCTCCAGAATTTAGACCTAGAGAATGAGAGAGATGTAGCAATATACAACTGGACAAATGGGCACATTGAAGAGTCAATAGTACTTTGTACACTTGGTTTGCTTAGATTCTCTGGGCTCTGAATTGACTCTCACATAGGTTGAGTTGGCTAGACAGCACTGCGTGAGCATGGGCTTGAAGGGTGAGAAAGAAGACAAAATTCAAAAAAAAACATTGACAAATGCGTGGAAGCATGAAAGAAAAGGCCTCTCTGGAAAATTTAAAGAATTTGGTATTGTTGATACATCCACTGTGCCAGGCCCTGGGGGGGGTGCTCAATATTAATGATGTTACTGATCATGGCAAGAGCACACTGAGATTCGCAGTCTTTGAAATGTTGTATTTTTGAAAACTACATGTGTTTGTATTCAAAATATAAAATCACGTTATTCAAATAAGCTTTGGAAAATGTAAAATAAAAGCTGAATAGTCTCACTGTAGTCAGTGTTATTGATCATATGGAAAACACCCAATTTATTTATTTATTTTGAACTTATTTTTAGTAATTTACAATTTCAGAATGCAATATGATAATATATTTACAGATAGTAGCAGGGGAGCTGGGAGCAAAAACCTAGTCTCATTGGTTTCCAATACCTAAGCCCTTAAACTATGACTTCTCAGTTCCAAATTCTAGAATGTTCAATTTCAAGTCAGTTCTGTTTAGGAAAAAAGAGCAAAAAAGAAATCCAATTAAAAAGGGTAATAAAAGACCCAAAGTTATTTCTGTTAGAGGATTTATTAATCTAACATGAGTAATTAATTAGATTTGATGGTCTCTGTTTCACAGAGAAGAAGTGGAAGAAATAGAATTAGTTCCTCCGAAAAGAGTATTCTCTCTGTGGCTCTACATTATCATCATCATGCCTGTGAGTACCTATCAGGAAACATTACACAGTGAACAATAAGGAGATAATTTAATATTATATGTCAGGTAAGCTTCTCTGGGAGATATGCTGGAACTATAGGAAGACATTAGGCAGGTAAAACAATGTTTAGATTGGTAGTAAAAATGCTAAATCCATTGTCAGAAAGGTCATGTTCATAGTCAACAACTGTTCAAATAGAAGCTTTAAAGCAAGGCTCAACTATTCTGTAAAGAGCTAGACAAAATATTTTCAGCTTTGTGGTACATATGGTCTGCACTTAAACTACTCAAGTCTCCCATTGTAGCATGAAAACAGCCATAGGCCATATGTAAATAAATGGGCACGGCTGTGCTCTGAAAAACTTTATTTATAAAACCGAGGGAGAATTAGATTTAGGCTTCATATGTTAGTGTGACAATTTTTGTTTTAAATGATTTAGAGGAATGTAAGCTATATCCAAAACAGAAGTAAGAGCCAGAAAGGTGAGCAAGCCATTGTAGTAAGTGGTCAAATAGCCTAGGCAGTAGTGATTCTCAGAATCAGATAGATCTTAATTCTGAGTGAACTATCAGGTTTGGCCAGGGGAGTTTTCTGAATCCTAGACAAAAAGGATAGGCTAAAATTTAGGATTAGACTCTAACCCCAGTTGGGGACAAAATCATCTAAATAAAAAGTCCATGTTAAGGACAGATAAAGAAGACGGTGAGCTCATCAGAGTACATTGAGCACAGTGGCTCATAGTGAGAAGAGAGGTACACTATGATAATTGAAGCTAAGTTTGTTTTAGATCCCATCTCCTGCTAGCACCATATACTAATCAAACATGCCTGTTCAGAAATTGGTTAAAGGGAATTCCCTGGTAGTCCAGGGGTTAGGACTCGGCGCTCTCACCACTGGGCCCCTGGGTTCGATCCCTGGTTGGGGAACTAAGATCCCACAGCTGTGTGGCGCAGCCAAAAATAGAAAAAAGAATAATCCAAAGAAAAATCCTCAGTATGCATCAGAGTAAGCAATTTTATTTATATTAAAAAGATGAAGAGCTGAGTCGACTCAGGCAGGAATTGAATATATTATTTTATAGAGTCTCAATGTAACAAAAATGAAACAATTGTCACTAATCCACCTTGCCAGCTTATACAGCTTTTGAGAGTGAAAGGTTCTCAGTAATAACATTAATTATTATTAAATATTACTAGCTTAGTGTTGTAGAGAATATAAACACCAATACTTACAGCCTTTTGGTAAAATGTACTTTAATTTTTTTAGGACATTGTACAGTTGGCTATCAATTTCTAACACAACATATTGTAGAATTGCCATTAAATAATTTTTAGAACTAATTAGTGCAAGCCATTTTCTCTCAAAATGTGGCAAATGTTCCATTTTCTGTACTTTCCTCATCTTTACCACCTGCTAGCTGTGTTTTAGGTAACAAAACAGCAGTGTTCTCAGCAGACAGTAGAGCCTGCTCCAGAATGTTAGCTATTCAGATGGTTCACAATAAGATAAAACCTTGAAGACTATGATAAATGATTTTTATTTCTTTATTTTCATTCTTCCTTTCCTCTTTAATGTTCAAACACTGAATTGTAAAGGAGATTAAAACTCTGTTTGGGGTGTACATGTGAACATATAGGAGTATAATTTTAAAAATCAGATTAAAAATATAATTAAATATATCTTAATCTATACATTTATTTGTTGAATCAATTGTCTGACATCCAAAAATTAACTTTCCTTCCTTTGCATTATTTTATGGTTCCTGGTTTTCTAATTATTTTTTCCTCCTGTGAACAGGGGTTCTTTTTTCTCCAGGTGGAAAGTGTTCAGGCTGCTCTAAGTAAATACCATACATTGGGTGGTTTACAACAGCAGATTATTTATTACTCACAGTTCTGGGGCTGAGAAGTCCAAGATCAAGGTGCCAGTAAGGACCCTCTTCCTGGTTCATAGACAGCTGTCTTTTCACTGTGTCTTCACATTGCATAAGGGGCAAGTGATTCCATTGGGGCCTCTTTTATGAAGGCACTAATATCATCCATGAGGGCTTTGCTCTCATGACCTAATTAACTCTCAGATATGGTACCTCCTAATACCATCATATTGGGGGTTAAGATTTCAACATTTGAAATTTTGGGAACACAAACTTTCAGTTTATAGCAGAAAGTTATCCTCAGTATTAATTATGTTCTTTTTCTTTAAATGAAAATCTTTTATCAGTTATAAGACAATTTAATAACACGTAAACATTTTGAAAGGAGTAAAACAACTAATACTGAATAATGGCTCAATTTAACAATTATTTTGAATACTGAATGAGTCTGTTTAAACAATACGTTTAGAATGAATCGTTGGTAGAAAAATGTATTCATGACTTTCTAAATTATTGATATCTTATATGTACTGTTTATTTTGTATTTCAAAGGAAGGTAAAACTCCTGATTAATTTTAAGAAAGAGCAGAAGGCAATGTTTTAACCAATATATAAAATAAGATAAAATATTTGAATTGATCTTTATACTAGTAAGGGAATAAATGAAATAAATGGTCACACAGTTTTAAAAATCTAAACAGTTATAAATGCCCATTTTTCTTCAAGGAAATAAACATGACTACAGATTGGTCAGAGTAGGATGATATTCACTTGCAACTTTAAAAATAAAACTGTGTGGGTAGGTTTCATTATTTTATTTGAATTCTACTAGAATGAAGTAAAGACTTGAATGAACTAAGAATGTAAAAAATTACATTATACTGCTTCAGTATTTTGAGATGAAGAAGAGTTAAAAGAAATATATTTACAAGGGCAACCCTGAAAATGTCCAAATATTCATTTTTTTCCCCACTGACCTAAAAATTATATGGAGAAATTACAAAACAGATGATATTATTCTACATACTGAAAGTTCAATTTAATTAAATAAATTTATTTAAGCACTTACTTTTCAAAAATAATGTGCTAAGTGATAGGAATTTAGAAATGACTCAATGCCTGACCTCAAGGAATTCAGTCTATCAGAAAGACAGACAAGTTAAACCAACCAATACATTACAGTGTGATAAATGCCGAAAGGAAGGGAGGAAGTAGCCTAAAAGTCCATAAAAGAGGTACCCCAAACAACTTTTGATAGAAATGGGATAGCTTGGGAAAGTATTCCTAGAAAAAGTCAACTGAAAAAAGTTTTAAAGGGTAAATGACAATCATTTAAGCAGACAGGTGGAGAAGTTTCCATTCCATGTTGAAAAATGTTTCCCAAATAAAGGCAGATATATTTATATGGATCTATAAAATCATGTACATGGTAGTAATTATTTTTCAGGGAAAAAGTTGACAGCTGCATTTTCTTTCAATTGATTTTGGAAATATTTAAATAGCACTGATTTGGGTCCTTGCAAAATAAGAGGCACTCAACCGATTTGGGAGAAAAGGAAATTATTATAAGAGATTAGTGACAAATTAGGATACTTTCTTATTTTTACCTGGATTACTTTACAAAATTATTTAGAGTAGCTTATATACAAGTAAATATTTTTAGAGGTTAATGGTGTTCAAGTTTTTGCAGTTTAGTTCTCCTAACCCTCTTGCCGATAGAAATATAAGACAGAAAGAAAAACATCTATTTGAAGGTAATGTAGAATGATCAAATCTAGCAGAAACTGGAGGGGAGTCTGTCCTTAAGTAGAAAATGGAAAAAATGAGATTTTCAAATTTGAAGGTTTTTCCTGAAGGAATCTTCCATTTGAATACTGTTCCTGTGGTGGAAAACCATGACCTTACTAGCTTAAGGTGTCAGAGAACAGAGCATGGGGTTGGGAAAGCATTTGGAAACTTATGGAGGAAACTCTGGAAAGAGGGAGTTGGATAGGAGATGGAAACAAAAAGTGTTTAAAAACTGCACAAATCCTAATAAAATACTAAATTTTTCATGCATGAAAGCGAATGCAGAACACCCTCAAAATGTGGTAGTTGAAATCTGAAAGATCTGGGTGGCTGTTTCAGTTGCTGCCCATGCAAGGGAGACACAAGCTGAGTTCAGACAAGTGAAATAACTGCTTAAAAAAAAATCAATCCTCTGAAGAGAACTATAACAAAATGTAGAGCCTCTATAATGACATAAATATAAATATAAAGGTAATATCCATTCAGAAATCATGAGAATGCAAATAAACATTAACATTTGAACAGAGAAAAAATGTAGTCAATAGAAAACCTTCCTGAAATTATCACAGTATTGCAATTAGCAACTAGGAGTCTAAAGTAGCTATTAAAATATGCTCAATGAGTTAAAGAAAACTATACTCATATGGTTAATCAGATGAGAAATCAACAAAGAAATAGAACGATAAAAAAGAACCTAATCAATGCAGTGAGGCTAAGAAGTACAACTAAAATAAATATTTTACTGCATGAAATTGATAAAACAAAATAGGAGCCTGCAAAAGAAAATGGTGAACTTGAAGATAGATCAGTTGAAAGTATCTAATCTGAATAATAGAAATATTAAGTACCCTAAAATATATGTAATTGAAGTCCTATAGGAAAGGACAGAGGGAATGGGGCAAAAAATTACTTGAAAATATATTATAGCCCCAAATTCATAAATTTGGAGAAAAAACATAAAACTACAGATATAAGTACTTCAAAAAATCACATCATTGTGAAATTATGAATATCAATAGATAAAGATAAATAACTAAAAGAGGCCAGAGGTATATGACATATCACAAACACAGGAACAGGAATTAAAATAACTGCTGACTTATTAGAAAATAGGTGGGGTTTAGACTACAACAGAACAACATATGTAATATGCTGAACAAAAGATACTGTCAATGGGAATGCTGTATCTAGAAAAATAAGTCTTCAAAAATGAAGTAAGGGGCTTCCCTGGTGGCGCAGTGGTTGAGAGTCCGCCTGCCGATGCAGGGGACACGGGTTCATGCCCCTGTCCGGGAAGATCCCACATGCCGCAGAGTGGCTGGGCCCGTGAGCCATGACCGCTCAGCCTGCGCGTCCGGAGCCTGTGCTCCGCAACGGGAGAGGCCACGGCAGTAAGAGGCCCACGTACCGAAAAAAAAAAAAAAAAAGAAGTTAATTCACAGTGAAGGAAAATAACACCAGATGATAGCTTGAATATTCATAAAAAGGTACAGATGTTAAATGTGAGTAAATAAAAAAAACGATTTTTTTTCCAGTCAAAATGGAGCAAAAGGGACCAGATTTACCTTCTCACCCAAAACAACAAAGAATCTAGACAAAATAAATGAAACAATGAAACACATCCAGCAAGGTAAAAGTGATCCCTGAGAGATGGGAAAGAAATGAGATGTGCCATATAATTGCCTCAGCTTACTGTCTGAAGAACATAAACTCAGGCAGAACTCAACTACTCTCACTAGAGGAGATAGATCTGGAAGTCCAGGAGTCTAAGGCAGCCAGAGTTCACAGTGCACAGTACAAGAGAAAAGCGAGCGAGCGAGCGAGCAAGAGAGAGAGAGAGATCTGGATTTCTGCAGTGTCTGTATAATACTAACTGGTGAGTACATATATGGAAAATACCTGAGTTCAGAAAAAGAACCACCAAAAATGATTAGAAATAACAATCTGCAAAGCTCAGAGTGAAGAATATTGCTTGTTCTCAAAAACCAGTGTGGAGAGCCTCATAATTCATGAAGTAAGAGATGGAATACTAAAAAGATCTTACTTAATGGTTTGTAAAATTAACACCTGGATAAACACAGATCTGCCTCTACCTAATGAAGTTTAAAGACAATATCCACAAAGATCAAATGGTTTTGAGTAACTTAGTTGTGTCCTGGAAGAAAGCTCAATATTCACAGGAATACAAAAAAAAAAAATCCATCATCCAACAACGACAAACACACAATGTCTATCATCTTATTAAAAATTATCATGCACCCCAGAAGCAGAACAATCTGCCCATAGCAAAAAGAAAAAAAAAATCTATCAAATAATCCTAGGTATGACACAGATGATAGTAGATAAAGATATTGAATACATAGTGACAGAAAATATCCAAAAATGAAATACAGAATAAATATAGCAATATTATTTGCAACAGCCAAAGACTTGGAACAGCTCTAACGCCCATCAAAAATGGAATGGTTAAACAATCATACAATAGAATGCTACTCAGTATCACATAAGAATGATAATATAAAACTGATATATGGAATGATGTGGATGAATATTAAAATAATTGTTTCAGTTAGAAGCTAAACAATATAGTAAATTCTGTATGAATCCACTATAGAAAAGTTTTTTAGATGCACACTAATCTATAGTGTCAGAAAGCAGATCAAAGTTGCCTGTTTGGGGATGGCAGCAAATATGAGGGCAGAATTACAAAGGGGCAAAAGGAAACTTATGGAAGTCTTGGACATATTTATTATTTTGATTGTCTAAATGGTTTAATGAGTATATACATAGGTCAAAGCTTATGAGACTGTATAATTTAACATGTGCAGTTTATTGTATGTTAATTATGCATTAATAAATGTGATGAAACCAAACCAACCAAAGACCAAGAATATATATTTTTAAATTTATTTAAAACATATGTCCTGATACAATGTTATCAGTCACAATTCTAGTTATTATCCTAAAATATTATATGTCACGGAAATATCCAAGTTTCCTGCTAATTTCATTGTACTCAAACTTTTAACCATGCTATTTTAAGTTTTGGCCTCTATAGACAATCATTATTTTATGCTGATGTTTTTACAAAATGAAGATTTTCAAGAAGACTCATAAAAAGAACTTTTTTTTTTCTTTTAACAAATATAAGCAATCCCACTACTGGGCATATACCCTGAGAAAACCATAATTCAAAAAGAGTCATGTACCATGATACTCATTGCAGTACTATTTACAATAGCCAGGACATGGAAGTGACCTAAGTGTCCATCAACAGATGAATGCATAAAGAAGATGTGACACAAATATACAATGGAATATTACTCAGCCATAAAAAAACGAAATTGAGTTATTTGTAGTGAGGTGGATGGACCTAGAGTCTGTCATACAGAATGAAGTAAGTCAGAGAGAGCAAAACAAATACTGTATGCTAACACATATATATGGAATCTGGGAAAAAAAAAAGAAAAGGTTCTGAAGAAACTAGGAGCAGGACAGGAATAAAGACACAGATGTAGAGAATGGACTTGAGGACACGGGGAGTGGGGAGGGTAAGCTGGGACGAAGTCAGAGAGTGGCATGGACTTATATATACTACCAAATGTAAAATAGATAGCTAGTGGAAAGCAGCCACATAGCACAGGGAGATCAGCTCGGTGCTTTGTGACCACCTAGAGGGGTGGGATAGAGAGGGTGGGAGGGAGATGCAAGAGGGAGGGTATATGGGGATATATGTATATGTACAGCTGATTCACTTTGTTATACAGCAGCAACTAACACAGCAATGTAAAACAATTATATTTCAATAAAGATGTTAAATAAAAGTGTGATTTTATCCTAAAAATAGATTTTAAAGCCAATGATAGTCATTTGAAAAACCAGAACTATAGCCACACTTATATGGGTCTTTTTAACAAGTAGTGTTGGGCTCACTGGATGTACCCATATGGAAACAAAATCAACTATAACCCCTATCTTACTCAAACACATAAATTAATTCAAGACAGATAATAGGCTTAACTGTAAAGACTAAAACAATAAAGTTTTAGAATAAAAACACAATATCTTCATGACTTTACATCATAAGTCATCAGAAGAATACTACAAATTAAAATTACAATGAGATACTGCTAGACATCCACCAAAGAGGTTAAATTGATAATGGCTAGCAACAGTCAAATGTCAGTGATGATGTGGAGCTACCAGAACTCTCTTATCCACTACTGATGGGAATGTAAATGGTATAAAGGTTTGGAAATACTTAAAAAGTAAACATTTAATCCAGCACTCCCATTTCCAGATATCTAACAAAAAAAAAACCTATACAGTTGTCTACAGAAAGATTTATGCCCAAATGTTTACAGAAGCTTCATTAATAGCAGCCAAAAACTATAAAAAAACATTATGCCAATCATCAAATGGATAAATGATATGTGGTATATTCTTATTATGTATCAATATTATACCAAAAAACCCAACTACAACAACCGAACCTCAAATTATTGATACACACTACAATATGGATGAAACTCACTGACATTATGGTGAGACAAAGAATCTGGACAGAAAATAGTACATACATATGATTCCATAAATATAAAGTTCTAGAAGGGGTGAAACTAATATGTGGTTAAAAAGCAGAACTGTTGTTATCTCTGGAGTTGAGAGTAATTGACTGACAGGAACATGAGGAAATATCTGGACTGATGGGAATATTCTATGTCTTTATAGGAAATATGGACTATATGGGTATCTATTATCAAGATTATATATTTAACACTTGTGCATTTTATATAAATTTTATCTGAAAAATTGAAGGAGAGAGTGAGGAGTGGTTGGAAGCATAGATTAAACAAGAATGTTTATCACAAATATTGATGTTTTTTGGAACTGGGTGATGAATGCATCATGATTCATTATACTATATTTGAAATTCTCCATGTTAAAGTGTTTAAAAAGCTAAAGCCTATGAGTTCTACTAGGAAGAGCGTGTGTTTTTGGGGGGAACTAGGTGGCCATAATAATTACTGCAGAAAATCAAGGTTAAAAAAGGGAACTTTATGGAGAATAAAACTGGAAGCCTTAAGAAAAAAGACCATACAAATTATTACCTCTTCTTTAGTACAACACTCTAATCAGGAGGAACATCGATGTGTGAGTAAGAAGGCAGGGAGATTTATGTATTAGAGAGACTCGGGTTTACATTTTTTTTCTTCTTTGTTAGCTTTGTTACTTTGTGCAAAACAATTAAGCTTTCTGAGTTTCAGTTTATTCAACTCTAAAATGAGATTAATTATCTCTAACTCAAAAGGTAGCAATGAGAATTTGGCAACCTTAATATATTGTAAGCATTTTCTACATTGCATGAAATTGACTATATGTTAAAGGAAATTTTGTTTTTCTTATTCCACAGCCCACCTTTCATTACAATCCCTGGTCTTGAACAACTTTGCTTTGTATATATTTGGCACTAAACAAATTGAAGCTACTTTTATTATTAGCATCAGATAAGTGTTACAGAAAGTCTTATTTTGTGATCCATCCAAAGTCTACAGCAGAATAGAAGTTTCCAAGAGTAGTCTGTGTGAAGAACTTTCATTTGAGAAAATGAGCCCTAGAGTTTTGTGAGAACCAAGGGTATATATTTGTAATTTTGAATAGAAGGAGTTTCCCTCACTAATATGTAGGACAAAATATCCTTTATGTCAGTTCTTAAGGCATTAAATCTGTGGACTTAGAATAATTTTGCAAGTATAGTGACACATAATTTAACTAGAGTAGAAGCAGCAAAGCTACCTGTAATTTAAGAAGATTTATATGATCATGCATATTTAGCAAAACTGCAGTCCAAGAGTGAGAAATTTGTTCTGATGCTGAAGGCTGTAATTCTGAAGAATTGAGCATTGTTATAAAGGCAGCACATTTAAAAAATGGCTTCTGAGCTATCATTTAGGATAAAGTTGGGAAAAAGTCTTAAATTTGTAAGAATATTGTAGCACATGTGTCATTTGTTGATACAACCTGCAACACCTTAAATAATGAAGTTCATTTTTATCTTTTGCAATAAATATACAGCAGTACCAGATTTCTGACTTAGCCATAACTTTTAGGACTGAAGAGAAACTCTAATGTCTGAAACACTTTTGCCTTATCCATTCTTAAAAATATATTACATATATTATATTAAAGCATATAGTTACAGTATTATAGCATAAAGTTATAATGAATCAAGTGACCGATACTAAATTTCTTTGGGGATGTGTGTCAGATATCTAGTAAAAATGAGACTCCATAAAATAATGAATAAATAATTTAAAGAATTAGCAAATATAAGAACACCACAGCTGAGAAACAGGAGGCTTGCATGAAGTATCTTGTAATATGGAAGAGAATTTCTAGGTTTTATATCTCTTTATTGTCATAAGTTTGTTTATTTGTTTGATTTTTTGTTTGCTTGCTGATGTTATTGTTTTAAGAAATTATATGGAAGGAACGAGGGCAATGACAGTGAATCTATGACTAGGGAGTAAGGAGATTCATTTGAGAAATATTTAAGGTAGAACTGACAAAATTAAACTGACTGAGAATACATAAATGTTCCTAAATCTTCCAGCAGAAAGAGACTACAAATAGGTATACAGCTTATTTATCCAGCTAGTGCTACAACTAAGCTAACAACTATGATTTTTTTAAACCTGAGTTTTGAGGTTACCCAGTGCTAGAAATTTTAAAACCAGCCTTAATGGATAAATTTAAAATTTAAGAAAAATTAGGTTGTTATAAATAAACTATATTATTTTATTACTGTTATATATTTTTATATTATTATGAAATCATAGCCTTTTAAATATGGTAAGGAACTTTGAGACCATGTATTTTTAAATGTTCACCTTAGTTTTGAAGAATCCAGATTAATGTATATCTTCTTTGTATGTTATTGTATAGTTTTATGATTGAATTTCCTTTGAGAACTGAAGAAATTAATATGGTAAAAACTTTAAGTAGCATCATATTATTATGATGATAGAAAATTTAAATATTAATATTTGAATTTTATTGTTCATTTCTGTATACATAATGATTGGTCTGGGGAAACACTGCAAGGGTAAATTTTATTTTCTCTTCGAAAATGAGAAAAGGTAGACAAGTACATAATGGTTCAAAAATTTGAATATTATTTTATTTTATAATTAATTAAAATTGCATTTAGGACAAATACATATAATCTTCTTTGAAGTTATTCAATGACATGGTTTTCTTTCTGAACTTTAATTTTTTCGAGCATGCCTAATGGATTAGATTTCAGAAAGCCACTGGGACATTTTTATGTGGTGACATTGTGTTTCCAGTGCCATTTATTCCACAACTATTATGTGCCTGTTATTTGCCAACAGTATCATATTATTTGACCTCCTCCTATATATAAAATAGAGATTTCATTTTGTTATATTTTATATTGTGTGTTCATTAAAACTTTGCCAATAAATTAATACAAGCACTGCTAAGCTCAATTAACATTATTGAGCACTTATAATGTTGTAGTCTAGGTTCTCTGTTAATGACTTTACATGTATTTTCACATTTGTTGCTCACAACTCTCTGGGGTAGTACTTACCTTAGTTTTGTAAGTGAAGAAGTAGAGACTAAGGGCTTTCAATAATTTGCTCAATGTCACAAGGTAGCGAGTGACTGAAGTCACCATCAAAACCTAGCTCTACTGGATGACAAATGCATGATTCTATTGCTACTCTAAGCTCCTTCAAAGCAAATTAAACATGAATATATAATAAATTGCTCATTTTTTTATGTGAGAAACATCATAAATTCATCTTACAAATCACAAAGAATATAGCATTTTTGGAAATCTACATTTTCTAGGAGGAGAGGTCAAAAGTGACAGGTGGAGATAATGCTGCCTATTAAACTGTTTTTCTGTTTGTTTTTTCCTGATCTGTACTAGTTTTGTGAGGGAGAAATAAGGCAAAATTTAGTTGATACCAATAGCTCATTTGCCATGAATTTCACATGACAACATGTGTTTTATCCATTGACCTCTAAAGAGTAATTATTAACTTGAAGTAGCAAGTTCTCTCAGTGCAAGTAATTGAAATGTGTTTAATGAGATGACAATAATGACAAAGACTAATAAATGCTCAATGTGCATTATGTATTATTCTAAGGACTTTACAAATATCTATTTATGTAACCCTAACAACAATCCTGTGAGATAGGTACAATTATCTGTCTCTATTTTTCAGATGAGGAAACTGAGCCACAAAATGGTGAACTAACTTGCTCAAGGCCACCTAGAACTAAGCAGTGATATTTTCATAAAGGCTACCTGATTCTAGAGTCTGTGATCTTAACCATTATTCTTTTTTTATTTTTTAACATCTTTATTGCAGTATAATTGATTTACAATGGTGTGATAGTTTCTGCTTTATAACAAAGTGAATCAGCTATAAATATATATATATATAGATATAGATCCCCATATCTCCTCCCTCTAGCATCTCCCTCTCACCCTCTCTATCCCACCCCTCTAGGGGGTCACAAAGCACCTTATTCTTTAACTAATCTCAAATGAAAGGAAAGATCCCTCAGTGACTTCTCAGACCAACCCCAGTGCCTACAGCGCTCTCAGGCACTATATAATATCGATCATCCCTTTTGTTTTCTTTGCCTCTTTCTCCAATTTACTAGATCCTTCCTTAATGGCACTTGGATGTGTTCAAGTTTCCCAAATCTTAACAATATAATTGCCTCCATCTCAATTACTCTTATAACTAAGTAACTGCCACATTCTTTTCATTCTCTTTAAAGCCAAACTTCTTAAGAGAATTGTCTATACTAATTAACCCTACTCCCTTGGAGTTATGTATTCCCCAAACACATTCCAATATGTAAAATGTAGCTACAACTCCTCTGGAAGATTTTCCTTTTAAGTTCATTATTGCCCTTTGTCACTGAACATGATGAGATTTTTAAAAATCCTTTCTATCTTGACATCTTAACACAGTAAAGTCTTTTGTTCTCTTGGCTAAACTGGTTTTCTTGTCTACTTCTTAACAACTTTTTTGTCACCTTTGCTGGCTTATCACTCTAAAATGAACTTGTAAATTATAAAGTTATGTGAATTTTTGGTTTTACATTTGTTAAGTTTAACTGCCATTTAAAACTATTTTTTTAAAGTGACACTGGTTTGGCAGTAAAACAAATTGGACATTGTGAATGCAGAAATGCATGAGAATAGCAATGTGGCATGAATTTGATAGTGCGGCAAAGGTAAGTCAATGAAGGAATCACTGCCTCTCCACATTTACTTGCAAAGTAGCAGTGCATTTTTTTATGGTGCCTGAAAAAGAGATCCCAACAATAGATGGAGATGGGTTATATTTTGTTACTGAATTCTGTGCACAAAGATTGCCTTTCACATGTTAAGTTGGAAATTACTGGCACCAAAATTGCAGAATGGAGTTCAGTGTCTTGAAAGAAAATTTGGGAAGCAAAGATAGGGTTCCTTTGTAAGAAATCCTATACAATTAGCATTCCTGATAACACAGAGAATGATTGTGTGTGTGTGTGTGTGTGTGTGTGAGCATGTGTGAGAGATGACATCAATACCACTAAAGGGGAGGTTGTTTGTGAATAGAAAACATTTTTAGGAAAACGTTATCCACTTGATTTCACTTGTATGCACTTTTTCACATGTGACCAAGAGTAAAATATGATGAAATTTATCTAAAAATCTTAAAAAATATGAAATATAAAAATTTAGGTGTAAAAAGTATTGTATGATAGTTTAATTATCCTTTATTGTTGTTTGCTTTCTTAGTGAAAATAACACATCTTACAATTGATGGATACTTAGATTTGATGAAATATAATATCATAGTATATATAATGTGTGTCATTATTTGATTACGCTTCATCTTCTCCTCTAGATTATAGACTCCATAAGGAGGATATGGACTCTGTTGTTTATCATTCTATCCCAGAGTCTGCAAAAATGCTTGACACATAAAACGGATGAACTTTCTATCATTAGCAAATAAAAATAAAGATCAGTTTCACTTATTATTCTAATGCTTAAATCCAAATCTCTTCAGGATTAAAAAACACTTCCCCACCAAAGAAGTGATTCCATCTTCTAGAGCCAGTTGGTGCCTTGAGGTTCCTATTGACCAGAGGCCCATGCCTTTGGTATAGTATGGAGCTTATGCTATTGTTATGTATGGACATTTCAAGTTCTATGTATAGTGACATCAAAGGAGACTTCCTAAATTTAAGAATTGGGAACTATTGTGGCCCACATTCCTGAGCTTAAGTCACGTCATCAGCCATTTCTTCTGACATTATTTACTCTCACAATCTTTCAAGCACTCCTAAGTTTGCATATAACTCTCTTACATCTTAATTATCTGTTGGGTTTTGCATTATTTCTGGTTTTCTTGAGATATTTAAAATGTCTTCCTACCTATCTCTAGAGAACCACTAATGCCATTTCATTGGAATCCTTATACACATATGAATTTTGTTCTACCTCTTTGATTTTTTGGCAGAATTCTGTCCTCTATCTTTTTATATATATATATATATATATATATATATATGTATATATATATACATATATATATATATATATATACACACACACCCCACACACATATATATACACACATATAAGTATATATATATATTTTTTTCTTTCCAATAATTCAGCATCTCAAGTATTATATACATTAAAATTACATCTGATTGGATTCTGGATAGCTTTTATAAGATGGGTTTATCTGGCTCAATAATTATAACCCTGAAATCTTGCTAATGATGTATTACACAGCACAAACTTGTTAAGGTTAAAATCAGTTGTAGTCATCACATACATAAGAACTGGTTAACTTCCAAATATACAGAAATCAGCAATGTTACCCTAATTCTACCTTTACCTTGTCTCTCTAAGTTTCAACAGCCCGTGAGCAGATAAGGAATCCCACTGGCTACTTACCCCTAGAGCAGATGGGAGAATATTATGCTCAACAAAGGTCCCTATTTGGTATTTTAGAGAGTGTCTCACATTTTCTTGCAAAAAAGGCTGCTCCCACCATCTGCAACCGCCAGTGTTGCTGTCTCCCCCCGGGGATTGGCACTGACCTACTCATCTTAGAAGTCCATTTGGGCTTCTATGAAATGTATTCCTGCTTTACTAGGTACTACAATCCCTTGCCATGAGCTACTGTCACTGTGCCAAATGCCTCTGCTTATGTACAAAAGTCTTAATGCCCAATGAACAAACAAGGTGGTTTGGAGGGATCTGAGTGAACATTGTGTGATCCTCTGAGTTATACCGTGTCAGAGTGGAGAGGAAGCCCTGCTATAAATCTTTTAGTTAAATACGTTTGCCCTTTTAACTTATTATCCGTGTCTTCTTAGGACTTTTAGGCACTGGAGTGGAGGACAGATCAGAGGGTTAATATTACAGGATCATCAGCTCCTTAATGACAAAGCTGACTGTGTGTAAGTGGGTCTAACTCCTTGTGTCTGGCTCCTTTTTTGCTAAGGATGGGCTGTCCCAGGAGGCTTCTCTAGACCTTCCTCAACTGTTCCGAGAAAACATTTAGCGCTTTGATTCAAGCTTGCCTCCTGCTCAGAACTTAAAATTATAACATGGAAAATGCACAATGCTGGCTGACTGGGTGATACAAAAAGTATATTTACCTCATTCTTTGTGGCTTAATTCTAATTGGACAAAATTCTCCTAAAATCAATTCTGAAAGATTTTTTAAATGTAATCTTTGTGCATCATTCATACTTCCTTTTTACCAGGAAATGTGGTTTTCCTTTGACTTGCATGCTGATATTAGGCTAGAAATTCCTTTAGTTAAAAGTGCTTTTTGTAGTTAATAGTGTCACTTCACAGTGATTAAGACTGACACAGGTACTGACACAGGCTCCTGTTTTGGGCACAGGCTTGTCTGCACATGCTCTCAAGTTCTGACAGTCTGGTGTAGATTCCTAATGTAGCCTTAGACCACTCAGTCTCCCTATCTGTACTGAACTCTACCTATAAAACTGGGCTAATAGAGCTCACAACATTTCTGAGAATTAATTATTTACTTTTCATACAAGGTTCAAAAGCAGTACAGAAGAATGGATGTGCTCAATGTTATCATCTCCTTATTCTGTAAAATGGTAGGTGTTTAGAGTTAAAACAAACAAGGCCAAGCTTGATCAAGAAAAAATCCTCCCCTACTGATTTTGCCTACAATAGCTTTGGCATTTCTGTGCTAAGGAAATTCATGTAACTAGGCACAGTCAGACAGCTAGAGCCAGTTATTACCCCATCAGCTCTCCCTCATTATATTCTCATGGCTTGCTCTCTCATTTCATTTGGGTCAGAATTCCTCTGACCACACTACTTTAAATTAATTTCTCTCCTCACTTTCCAACACTCTCTATACCCTTGCCCAGTTATATTTTCTACATTATAACTTATCGCTGTCTAACATTATATATGTATACATAATATATATATATAATAAACATAATATATGTATATATACAAGTATACATATATATTTATATTTTGGTCTATCTACTCTCCCTCTCCAATAATATAAGCTCTATCATGGCAGTGTTTAAACTGTTTTGGTCTCCACTGTATCTGCAGGATCAGACCAGGACCTGGCACATAGTAAATTTCAATAAGTGCTTGTTGAGTGACCAAATGAATGACTAATCACTTAGCTATATCTCTAAGAAGTTAGTTAGCCCAGGTTACAGAAAAATTACTGTTGTTTATTAATGTATTTTTTCCCATGAAAAATAAATGGATTTAAACCTGGCCTTCTGTATATAAAAATGTGTTACTTCACAGTTCCTGATCTGAAAGCCCATTAATTTTCATCATATAACAATAATTTAAACAACAACAACAGTAACTATCATTGGAAGAAAACTAGCAAAGATATGTGAGTGATTTCTTTGGACCAGGCATTAGAAGAAATGGTCTCTCTCTGTCTGTGTTTCTCTCTTTCTTACACTCTCAATATTTTTTCTAATTGAATGTATCCAGCATTCCTATGGGTACCCTTATATAGATGAGAAAACTGAGGGTAAAAGTGAAATGTCCAAAGTCTATGAGTGGTAAGTGATTGAATGATGACAAGCTGACCCAAGAGTCTGAGCTATGACAAAAATCCAAGGCAATTATTATTTTGTCCATACTTGAAGCAGTTTCTAATTTTATGCAAATTTTTTCTGTCTATATCTTAGGGGATGAACTCTTTATTTTTCTAGTTACATGAAGCAATGAGAGAAAGAGAGGGGGAGAGAGAGAGGGAGAGAGAGGGAATATGATAGATTTTCTAAGTTAAAAAAAATACTCTAGGAGAGACCTTCAAGATGGCGGAAGAGTAAGACGTGGAGATCACCTTCTTCCTCACAAATACATCAGAAATACATCTACATGTAGAACAACTCCTACAGAACACCTACTGAACGCTGGCAGAAGATCTCAGACTTCCCAAAAGGCAAGAAACCCCCCCACGTACCTGGGTAGGGCAAAAGAAAAAAGAATAAACAGAGACAAAAAAGTAGGGACAGGACCTGCACCAGTGGGAGGGAGCTGTGTAGGAGGAAATGTTTCCACACACTAGGAAGCCCCTTCGCGGGCGGCGACTGCGGGTGGTGGAGGGGGGAAGCTTTGGAGCCACGGAGGAGAGGGCAGCAACAGGGGTGCGGAGGGCAGAGCAGAGAGATTCCCGCACAGAGGATTGGTGCCGACCGGCACTCACCAGCCAGAGAGGCTTTTCTGCTCACCCGCCGGGGTGGGCAGGGCTGAGAGCTGAGGCTCGGGCTTCGGTCTGGCGGCGTGAACACAGCCTGAAGGGGGCTAGTGTGCCACGGCTAGCCGGGAGGGAGTCCGGGAAAAAGTCTGGACCTGCCTAAGTGGCAAGAGACCGGTACCCAAGGAAAGGGGATTCAGAGCACCGCCTAAACGAGTTCCAGAGATGGGTGCGAGCCGCGGCAATCCGCCCGGACAACAGAGACGGGCATGAGACTCTAAGGCTGCTGCTGCAGCCACCAAGAAGCCTGTGTGCAAGCACAGGTCACTATCCACACCTCCCCTCCCAGGAACCTATGCAGCCCACCATTGCCAGGGTCCCGTGATCCAGGGACAACTTCCCTGGGAGAACACACGGCACGCTTCAGGCTATTGCAACATCACGCCAGCCTCTGTCGCTGCAGGCTCACCCTGCAAGCCGTACCCCTCCCTCCCCCTGGCCTGAGTGAGCCAGAGCCCCCTAATCAGCTGCTCGTTTAACCCCGTCCTGTCTGAGCGAAGAACAGATGCCCTCAGGTGACCTAAATGCAGAGGCGGGGCCAAATCCAAAGCTGAACCCCGGGAGCTGTGCAAACAAAGAAGAGAAAGGGAAATCTCTCCCAGCAGCCTCAGGAGCAGTGGATTAAATCTCCACAATCAACTTGATGTACCCTGTATCTGTGGAAAATCTGAATAGACAACGAATCATCCCAAACTGAGGGGGTGGACTTTGGGAGCAATGATATATATATATATATATATATATATTTTCCTTTTTCTCTTTTTGTGAGTGAGAATGTGTATGCTTCTTTGTGTAATTTTGCCTGTATAACTTTGCTTTCACCATTTGTCCTAGGGTTTTGCCCGTCCATTTTCTTTTGTTTGTTTGTTTTTTAGTACAGTTTTTAGCACTTGTTATCATGGGTGGATTTGTCTTTTGGTTTGGTTGCTCACTTCTTTCTTTCTCTCTTCTTTTTTTCTTTTTTTATTACTTTTAATTTTTTAAAATTATTTCTTAATTTTTATTTTAAGAACTTTATTTCCTTTCTTCCTTCTTTCCTTCCTTCCTTCCATTCTTGCTTCTTTCCTACCTCCCTCACTCCCTCTCTCTTTCACTTTCTTTCTTTCTTTCTTTCTTTCTTGCTTTCTTCCTGCTTTTTTTCTCCCTTTTCTTCTGAGCCGTGTGGCTGACAGGGTCTTGGTGCTCCAGCCGGGCATCAGGCCTGTGCCTCTGAGGTGGGAGAGTCGAGTTCAAGACATTGGTACACCAGAGACATCCCATCTCCATTTAATATCAAACAACAAAAGTTCTCCCAGAGATCTCCATCTCAACGTTAAGACCCAGCTCCACTCAACGACCAGCAAGCTACGGTGCTGGGCACCCTATGCCAAACAACTATCAAGACAGGAACACAACACCACCCATTAGCAGACAGGCTGCCTAAAATAAAAATAAGGTCACAGACACCCGAAAACACACCATTGGATCCGGTCCTGCCCAACAGAAAGACAAAATTCATCCTCATCCACCAGAAAACAGGCACTAGTTCCCTTCACCAGGAAGCCTACACAACCCACTGAACAAACCTTAGCCACTGGGGGAAGACACCAAAAACAATCAGAACTATGAACCTGCAGCCTGTGAAAAGGAGACTCCAAACATTGTAAAGTTAAGCAAAGTGAGAAGACAGAGAAACACACAGTAGATGAAGGAGCAAGGTAAAAATGCACCAGACAAAACAAATAAAGAGGAAATAGGCAGTCTACCTGAAAAAGAACTCAGAGTAATGATAGTAAAGATGATCCAAAATCTTGGAACTAGAATGGAGAAAATACAAGAAACGTTTAACAATGACCTAGAAGAACTAAAGAGCAAGCAAACAATGATGAACAACACAATGAATGAAATTAAAAATTCTCTAAAGGAATCAATAGCAGAATAACTGAGGCAGAAGAACAGATAAGTTACGTGGAAGATAAAATAGTGGAAATAACTACTACAGAGCAGAATAAAGAAAAAAGAATGAAAAGAATTAGGGACAGTATCAGAGACCTCTGGGACAGCAATAACTGCACCAAAATTCGAATTATAGGGGTCTCAGAAGAAGAGAAAAAGAAAGGGACTGAGAAAATACTTGAAGAGATTATAGTTGAAAACTTCCCTAATATGGGAAAGGAAATAGTTAATCAAGTCCAGGAAGTGCAGAGAGTCCCATACAGGATAAATCCAAAGAGAAACATGCCAAGACACATATTAATCAAACCGTCAAAAACTCAATACAAAGAAGAAATATTAAAAGCAGCAAGGGAAAAGCAAGAAATAACATACAAGGGAATCCCCATATGGTTAACAGCTGATCTTACAGCAGAAACTCTGCAAGCCAGAGGGGAGTGGCAGGATATATTTAAAGTGATGAAAGGGAAAAACCTGCAACCAAGACTACTCTACTCAGCAAGGATCTCATTCAGATTCAATGGAGAAATTAAAACCTTTACAGAAAAGCAAAAGCTAAGAGAATTCAGCACCACCAAACCAGCTTTACAGCAAATGCTAAAGGAACTTCACTAGGCAGGAAACACAAGAGAAGGAAAAGACCTACAATAACAAACCCAAAACAATTAAGAAAATGGTAATAGGAGCATACATATTGATAATTACCTTAAATGTAAATGGATTAAATGTTTCAACCAAAAGACATAGACTGGTTGAATGGATACAAACACAAGACCAATATACATGCTGTCTACAGGAGACCCACTTCAGACCTAGGGACACATACAGACTGAAAGTGAGGGTATGGAAAAAGATATTCCATGCAAATGGAAACCAAAAGAACGTGGGAATGGCAATTCTCATATCAGACAAAATAGACTTTAAAATAAAGACTATTACAAGAGACAAAGAAGGACACCACATAATGATCAAGGGATCGATCCAAGAAGAAGATATAACAACTGTAAATATTTATGAACCCAATAAAGGAGCCCCTCAGTACATAAGGCAAATGCTAACAGCCATAAAAGGGGAAATCGAGAGTAACACAATCATACTAGGGGACTTTGCACTCCACTTTCACCAATGGACATATCATCCAAAATGAAAATAAATAAGGAAACACAAGCTTTAAATGATACATTAAACAAGGTGGACTGAATTGCTATTTATAGGACTTTGCATCCAAAAACAACAGAATACACATTCTTCTGAAGTGCTCATGAAACATTCTCCAGGATAGATCATATCTTGGGAAACAAATCAAGGGTAGGTAAATTTAAGAAAATTGAAATCATATGAAATATCTTTTCCAACCACAATGCTATGAAACTAGATATCAATTACAGGAAAAATATCTGTAAAAATACAAACACATGGAGACTAAACAATACACTACTTAATAACCAAGAGGTCACTGAAGAAATCAAAGAGGAAATCAAATCACCTAGAAACAAATGACAATGAAAATATGACAACCCAAAACCTATGGGATTCAGCAAAAGCTGTTCTACGAGAGAAGTTTATAGTAATACAACCCTATGTCAAGAAACAAGAAATATGTCAAATAAACAACCTAACCTTATACCTAAAGCAAATAGAGAAAGAAGAACAAAAATACCCCAAAGTTAGCAGAAGGAAAGAAATCATAAAGGTCAGATCAGATATAAATGAAAAAGAAATGAAGGAAACAATAGCAAAGATCAATAAAACTAAACGCTGGTTCTTTGAGAAGATAAACAAAATTGATAAAAATTATCTAGACTCATCAAGAAAAAAAGGGAGAAGACTCAAATCAATAGAATTAGAAATGAAAAAGGAGAAGTAACAACTGACACTGCAGAAATACAAAGGATCATGAGACCTTACTACAGGCAACTCTATGCCAATAAAATGGAAAACCTGGAAGAAATGGTCAAATTCTTGAAAAGCACAACGTTCTGAGACTGAACCAGGAGGAAACAGAAAATAGAAACAGACCAAACACAAGCACTGAAATTGAGACAGTGATTAAAAATCTTTCAACAAACAAAAGCCCAGGACCAGATGGCTTCACAGGCAAATTCTATCAAACATTTAGAGAAGATCTAACACCTATCCTTCTCAAACTCTTCCAAAATATAGCAGAGGCATGAACACTCCCCCACTCATTCTACGAGGCCAGCATCACCCTGATTCCAAAACCAGACAAAAATGTCACAAAGAAAGAAAACTACAGGCCAATATCACTGATGAACATAGATGCAAAAATCCTCAACAAAATACTAGCAAACAGAATCCAACAGCATAATAAAAGGATCATACACCATGATCAAGTGGGGTTTATTCCAAGAATGCAAGGATTCTTCACTATACACAAATCAATCAATGTGATACACCATATTAACTAACTGAAGGATAAAAAGCACATGATCATCTCAATAGATGCAGAGAAAGCTTTTGACAAAATTCAACACCCATTTATAATAAAAACCCTCCAGAAAGTAGGCATAGAGGGAACTTTCCAAAACATAATAAAGGCCATATATGACAAACCCACAGCCAACATCGTTCTCAATGGTGAAAAACTGAAACCATTTCCTTAAGATCAGGAAAAAGACAAGGTTGCCCACTTTCACCACTATTATTCAACATGGTTTTGGAAGTTTTAGCCACAACAATCAGAGAAGAAAAAGAAATAAAGGGAATCCAAATCAGAAAAGAAGAAGTAATGCTGTCACTGTTTGCAGGTGATATGATACTATACATTGAGAATCCTAAGAACGCTATCAGAAAACTACTAGAGCTAATCAATGAATTTGGTAAAGTAGCAGCATACAAAATTAATGCACAGAAATCTCTTGCATTTCTATAAACTAATGATGAAAAATCTGAAATAGAAATTAAGGAAACACTCCCATTTACCATTGCAACAAAAATAATAAAACACCTAGGAATAAACCTAAGGAGACAAAAGACCTGTATGAAGAAAACTATAAGACACTGATGAAAGAAATTAAAGATGATACAGATGGAGAGATATACCATGTTCTTGGATTGGAAGAATCAACATTGTGAAAATGACTCTACTACCCAAAGCAATCTACAGATTCAGTGCAATCCCTAGCAAACTACCAATGACATTTTTCATAGAAGTAAAACAAAAAATTTCACAATTTGTATGAAAACACAAAAGACCCCGAATAGCCAAAGAAATCTTGAGAAGGAAAAACGGAGGTGGAGGAATTAGGCTCCCTGACTTTAGACTATACTACAAAGCTACAGTAATCAAGACAGTATGGTACTGGCAGAAAAAACAGAAATATAGATCAATGGAACAGGATAGAAAACCCAGAGATAAACCCATGCACATATAGTCAACTTATTTTTGATGAAGGAGGCAAGAATACACAATGGAGAGAAGACAGCCTCTTCAACAACTGTTGCTGGGATAACTGAACAGCTACATGTAAAAGAATGAAATTAGAACACTCCCTAACACCATACACAAAAATATACTCAAAATGGATTAAAGACTTAAATGTAAGGCTGGACAGTCTAAAACTCTTAGAGGAAAACATAGGTAGAACACAGTATGATATGAATCACAGCATGATTCCTTTTGACCCACCTCCTAGAGAAATGGAAATAAAAACAAGAATAAACAAATGGGACCTAATGAAACTTAAAAGCTTTTGCACATCAAAGGAAACCATAAAGGAGACAAAAAGACAACCCTCAGAATGGGAGAAAACATTTGCAAATGAAGCAATTGACAAAGGATTAATCTCCAAAATTCACAAACAGCTCATACAGGTCAATATTAAAAAAACAAACAACCCAATCCCAAAATGGGCAAAAGACCTAAACCGACATTTCTCCAAAGAAGGTATACAGATTGCCAACAAACACATGAAAGGATGCTCAACATCCCTAATCATTAGAGAAATGCAAATCAGAACTACAATGAGGTATCACCTCATACCAGTCAGAATGGCCATCATCAAAAAATCTACAAACAATACATGCTGGAGAGGGTGTGGAGAAAAGGGAATCCTCTTGAACTGTTGGTGGGAATGTAAATTTATACGGCCACTATAGAGTAAATATGGAGGTTTCTTTAAAAACTAAAAATGGAACTACCATACGACCCAGCAATCCCACTCCTAGGCATATACCTTGAGAAAACCATAATTCAAAAAAAGTCATGTACCACAATTTTCATTACAGCATTATTTACAATAGCCAGGACTTGGAAGCAACCTACGTGTCCATCGACAGATGAATGGATAGAGAAGATGTGGCACATATATAGATTGGAATATTACTCAGCTATAAAAAGAAATGAAATTGAGTCATTTGTAGTGAGGCGGATGGACCTAGAGTCTGTCATACAGAGTGAACTAAGTCAGAAAGAGGAAAACAAATGCTGTATGCTAACACATATATATGGAATCTAAAAAAAAAAAAAAAAATGGTTCTGAAGAACCTAGGGGCAGGACAGAAATAAAGTAGAGAATGGACATGAGGACATGGGAAGGGGGAAGGGTAAGCTGGGACAAAGTGAGAGAGTGGCATGGACTTATATATACTACCAAATGTAAAATAGCTAGTGGGAAGCAGCCGCATAGCACAGGGAAATCAGCTGGGTGCTTTGTGAGCACCTAGAGGGGGTGGGATACGGAGTGAGATATCTATCTATCTATCTATATATATATATGATTCACTTTGCTATAAAACAGAAACTAACACATCATTGTTAGGCGATTATACTCCAATACAGATGTTAAAAAAAAATACTCTACTCTTCATAGTCCAAAGAATATATTTAATTATTTTCTTTAAAGAAGATATATTGTGGTTTTAGATTAAATCACCCATGGAACCCAACTAATAGCTGTTCTGTATTATAATCAAGTCTAATAATTTTGTATTTAAACTCCTTTTGATTGGGTCTAAAATGAACCCTGCTTATTTCAAAATTCCAAATTTCTAATAGGATACAATCTTTGTGTCATAACTTCTCTGATATTTGTATCATAATTTCTCTGAAATTGTTGTGATGAAAAAATTTCTTTGATTTTAATTTTCCACCTTTATGGCAGGAGATACAGTTCTTCTCTAGATGTATGGGTTTCCTGTAAAGAAATTCAGCAAAGATTTTATTACTCTGTTGTAAACCTGTCTATATATTGACACATTTTTTATAAGCAGAAATAAAATGTTTTAATGATATACTTGTCTGCTATATTTTGTGACAGATGTTCTATGATAACCCAAACTGTAGAAATGTCATCCTTTATTTGGGGCCTGATTAGCAACAGTATGACTTCCTCATAACATCTTGTATTATTCCTCTATATGGCAAATGTAATAGACGGTTCATTTTTGTATATTATTTTGCACATAGATTAACATTTAAAACTGTTTTTATAATTAATGTATTTAAATTTACCTGTTCCTTTAGGAATTTTATTTTCCCCTCAATAAAAGCTTATCATTCTGTTATCAGAGAGTAGCAGATAATAGCTTTCTTGGGAAACAAATATTTGCATGAGAGTTTAGGAGAATAAAACCACTATAACTGAAAAATAATTTAACTTTGAGGCCTTTATGCAAGTATATTTGTATTATTTTCTCTACTTATATCAGAGAAAACACAGATTAAGATATTGCAGAATTTGGAGTTCTATTTTAAGTTTATTTATTTGAATATTATTTAGTTGATAAAATTTGCAATATTTATCTTGTGACTTTAGTTTCATGGTATTAATTTGTTTTGTATTTAGACTGAGTGATGTTTAGTTGCTAACTGATAAATTTAGTTGAGAAAATATACATTTTTTGGTATCTATAATGTGTAAGCACAGACAGCAAAATAAAATTGGAAAAGATTAATCTTTCTATAACAGAGGTTTATGTTATGATGAAGAAAATTAACACATACCAATAGGAGACCTTGGTCTGTATAGTAAACTGCGATGGGGTGGCTTCAACTCTAAACAATCAGAACATTAAGCCTCAGCTGGACATAGATGCTATTTCCAAAAAGACACTAATCTCATGGGATTGACACTGTTCAAAAAGAAAAGTTTGGCCTTAGTGGGACTCCAGCAGAACCAAACAAAGTGGCCCCCACAAAATGCCCATACAACCCAAAGTCTGTGGTGCTCCCATGAAATTAATAACTGCTGAGGATGAACTCACTACTTAAAATTACAAAACAATAGAAGAATAAAAATAACCATGTCAAAAAGAGTTTATGGATACAACAAAACAGAGAACAGAACTTAAAATATCTGTTAAACTAAAAAAGGAATCGATTAAACAAAAGATGGAAAAAAAAGATATAAAAGAAAAATATATCAAACTAAAATTTTAGAAATGAAAAACACAGTTATTAAAACAATAGATACAAGAGTGAACTATATTTACAGAAAAAAGACAGTTCTCATAAAAATTTCCTCAGGGAAATTACCAGAATATAACATAGGAAGATTAGGGATTTATTAAGACACACTCCAACTTGTATTTTATAGGAGTTCCAGAAAGGGAAAAAATGGAAAAGAGGCATATTTGAAAAATATACTGACTGAAATAATTTTATAATAGAGAAAAGACATAAACTTTCAGATTAAAAAATCACCTCTAATCCTAATTAGGGGAAATGAAACAAAACACATGGTTGAGTAAATAGCAGTAAATCTTCAAAATATCAAAGCTAAATATAATTTTTTTTCAATCATATGGAAGAAACAGAATTCCTAAAATGAAAAGTTTCTGACTGGCTGCACACTTATCATGAGCAACAGGGACCAGAAGTGTCTGAAGATATTAGTCGACCCAGAAGTCTGTTATGAATTAAGCTTTTATTGAGAAGAAAGGTGAATTTTCAGATTTACAAAGACTAATAAAATTTATTACCCTCAGATTCTCTCTGAATAAAGCACTAAAAGATATATTACAGCAAGAAGAGAATCAAAGACAAAAAGAAGGTCTGGTGCACAAAAGCAAGGGTAAACAAATAAGTAAAATATTTGGTAAATCTAATTTTCACTATGATTTTTAGTAATGGTATTACTATTACAAATATTTTAGAACAAAAGTAAGTAGATCTAAATTAATAATCAACAATGCCTTGGATGATATAGGAATGTCTGCAATATTCTTATTGTGCAGGGAAAGAATAGAAATATTAGCTAATTTTGAATATTATTCAGTTAAGTATGCATGCTAAAATTTTTATATTCAATAAAATAAATTGAATAAAAGGCATGTAAGTTTGAATCCAATGAAAGGCACACACACAAACACACACACAGACATACACATAGAAAAGGAAATAGAAATAGAAGGTAAGAATTCTGAAAATTAATACAAAGGAAATTTTGTTAAGTAGAAGTTACAAAGTAAAATTAAACAAAAATGTATCTTTAATAGAAATTGGTATAAATGGATTAATACACCTCCTTATATTAGAACTTACTTTGATAGAAGAATATGATATGCTACATCTGATTTACACATAACATACCAAGGATTAAGGAGGGAAAATCAACATGGAATGACTTTTGGGAGGTGTGATTTTGTCTTAGGTTTGACAGAAAGGGCAGAATTTATCTGGGTCATACTTGGGATATGTATATGAAATGGATAGTCTAGCCAGTATGAAATAATGTAGCAACATGCTAGAGGGGCAAAGTGCAAAACATATTTGTTGAATTGTGGGAGAGGTAATAAGCACATAGTGTATGTGAAGCAAAACTGTATATGATGGAGAGAGAAACAGGATTCTCTTACTGGAAGAATTTGCATTAGAAGACTAGAATTAGTGGTGGCAACAAGTTGGTACCTGTAATAAAGTTGAGCTAAGTTTGTGCACTGAATAAATGTGAAACTTTTTATAAGTTACTGAAATGATCTAATCTACAACCCATTCATATGGAATATGAAGAAAATAATATAGATTTCATATATCTATTTTGAGTATTAAGTTAGATAATTTTTGTTAAGAGCTCAGTTTATTATCTGGCAAGTGTTAGAATCATAGAAAATGTTAACACTCATTACTTTTATAATGAACTTTCTTCTGTAATGTAGTGGTTGAAACTCTCCACTTTTTTCCTTTGGAGGGGAGTGGAATGGTGTTTTCTGATGGTAGAGAGAAAGGCTGGTTGAGAATGAGATCAAGAGATCTGTGTGTTTTGAATGAACTCTAGACACTTTGTGATCGATTGACCCGCTGGCCTGAGTGCTCCATGAGGGAACCTAGTTCACTTGTGTGTCTTCCATTCACTATAATGTCATCTTATAGTATGTGACTAACGATTAATTTTTATTATAAACAAGCATATAGAAGAGTTGAAAGAGAGGATAGCCTCTAAGATACGATAGTTTCCCTCAAAATGTTTAACATTGGGGCTTCCCAGGTGGCGCAGTGGTTGAGAGTCCGCCTGCCGATGCAGGGGACACGGGTTCGTGCCCCAGTCCGGGAAGATCCCACATGCCGCGGAGCGGCTGGGCCCGTGAGCCATGGCAGCTGAGCCTGCGCGTCCGGAGCCTGTGCTCCACAACAGGAGAGGCCACAACAGTGAGAGGCCTGCGTACCACAAAAAAAAAAAAAAAAAAAAAAAAAAAAAAAAAGTTTAACATTAAACTGCAGCATTATGATAGTGAATAAACCATATTAAAAGAATATTACCTCAAAGAATTCACCAGTGGTAAGCACATTCATTCATGTATTGAAAAACCACAAATTCTTTATAAGATTTTTCTATAAAATAGGAAAACCTATATCATGTTAATTTGTAACTATTCAGTCTCCCAGAACCTCTAATTTTGGAGGCAGAGAAGGTAAAGGAATATGTGCTATTATAGCAGTGGTCTTCAAACTGACACAAACCTCTGGTTTTCCAGGAATTATGTGGGCATGAATAATTTAAAGAGAATAATCATCCAGACCCTCAACTTTTATATGTACCCTTTCCTAATTTTAACCTACTTCTGGTCCTCATTTTCCTTTCCAAACGCTCCTTTCACAATAACCCATTTTCCCTTTTGTAATAAAAAGGAAATCTTTTCATACAGCAATGAGGCATTGCCATAGAGGAGAAAAAAACAAAAATTTCTAAAGAAGAAAACATAGAAATGATTGATAAAAGCCTGAGCCATTGAGGAGATCCTTGTGACCATAAAGTCCATGTAAGATATATTAAAGTAAGCACATTATGACAATATGCTCTACAGTGAAAATTTTCACATGGTTACAACCCTGTGCATTATGTATGTGTGTATGTATGTATTTATTTGTCTTTATCATCTATCATCTATTACTTATCTTGATACTCAGAAATTAGAGTGTAATAAATAAGCATATTAATGTACTTACTGGAATTGATTAGGGAAGAGAGATTTTTCTGACAGAAATTGACTGACTTGCAGATTGTTTTAATAATGAGCACTTCATTTCTCCAAAGAAGACATACAGATGGCAAACAGCACATGAAAAGATGCTCAATATCACTAATTATTAGAGAAATGCAAATCAAAACTACAATGAAGTATCACCTCACTTCAGTAAGAATGGCCATCATCAAAAATCTACAAACAATAAATGCTGGAGAGGGTAGGGAGAAAAGGGAACCCTCTTACACTGTTGGTGGGAATGTAAATTGGTACACCCATTATGGACAACAGTATGGAGGTTCCTTAAAAAACTAAAAATAGAGTTACCATATGATCCAGCAATCCTACTCCTGGACATATATCCAGAGAAAAACTTAATTCAAAAAGATACATGTACCCCAATGTTCATTGCAGCACTATATATAATAGCCAGGACACAGAAGCAACCTAAATGTCCATCAATGGAGGAATGGATAAAGAAGATGTGGTACATATATGCAATGGAACGTTACTCAGCCATAAAACTAGAATGAAATAATGCCATGTGCAGTGACATGGATGGACCTAGAGATTGTCTTGCTGAGTGAAGTAAGCCGACAGAGAAGGACAAATACTGTATGATATTGCTGATATATGGAATCTAAAAAAAATGGTATAAATGAACTTATTTACAAAACAGAAATGGAGTTACAGATGTAGAAAACAATCTTATGGTTACCAGGGGGAAGGGGAGCAGGGATAAATGGGAGATTAGGATCGACATATATACACTACTATATATAAAATAGATAACTAATAAGGACCTACTATATAGCACATGGAACTCTACTCACACTCTGTAATGACCTATATGGGAAAAGAACCTAAAAAAGAGTGGATATATGTATGTGTATAACTGATTCACTTTGCTTTACAGCAGAAAGTAACACAACATTGTAAATCAACTATACGCCAATAAAAATTAAAAAAAAATAATGAGCACTTGCTTTATCATTAAGTCAAATTGTGCATGTATTCACATATAGGAAGATCTAGACTTGCAGCTCAAAATACTTTCATTAAAACACATGTAAAGTACACTTGCAACAGCAATATATATATTAAGGCAGAAATACATACTTGGAAAATATTAAACTTAGACATTTTAATGTAGAATATGTTTGCTCAGGAAAACAGAAACCACTCCACATACTTTAAGCAGGAATGAAATTAAATGGCAAATTAGGTGCTTACAAAACCATTGAAAGAGATGGGTGATGAAACAGTCAGGAAAATCTCTACCAGTTTCAGATTCACTCATAGCTTTTAGAGAATTAAGAAATTTCAAGAATCTCAGAAAACTACACCAATGACTATAGCTTCCCAGAGCATTAAGGAAGTTGATTTGCCAGGAAATATCTTGAGCTTATGGCAAAACCTGTGGCTACTGCAGCTTCAACCTCTGCTAGGGAAACAATAACATAGCTTCTGTCCTTCTTATGCTTTCTAAGCTTCCTGCAAATGTATCTCACTGGCTGAATGTACCTCAGGACTCTGCTGCCAACTACTTAAAAAAAAAATGTATTTTCAAGGTTTCCAGCCTCTTTGATGGAGAAAAAGAATAAAAGTGAACAGGAATGGTGCTTACTTGCCAGTAGGCAGTCTGGCACAAATGTTAAATTTTAAAATGTACTTCTTTTCAAAAAACACTTTAAAGATTAATCAGACAAGAACTTTGAAGGCTAGTGTTCTAGAATGTCATAATCAGCTCTGGCTGTCATAATAAAGTACCATAGACTGTGTGGCTTAAAAAACAGACATTTATATCTCACATTTCTGGAGGCTGAGGAGTCCAAGGTCTAGTGCCAGCAGATTTGGTCCTCAGTGAGAACCTTCTTCCTGGCTTGCAGATGGTCACCTTCTCACTATGGGTTCACCTGGAGGATGTGGTCTCTCTTCCTCTTCCTGTAAGGACAATAATCCCATCATGGGGGCCCTACTCTCATAACTTCATCTAAACCTAATTACTCCAAAAGGCCCCACCTTCAAATACTATCATGTTGGGAGTCAGCGCTTCAACATATGAATTCTGGAGGGACATGGATATTCAGTCCATAACATAAGAATATTCTCTCTTTTCATCCTCTACCACACTTCTGGTTTCTGTTATGTCCTCTCAGCCATTCCATCAAGTTGGCCATTTCCCTTTTAATTTTATTTCTGGCTCCTTGATATGACCTCTCCTGCTAAACCTTTTAACATCTAGAAAGTTGTCTCAAATTTCACAGCTATCAAAGTTTTGTGCTTGGGCTTCCCTGGTGGCGCAGTGGTTGAGAGTCCACCTGCTGATGCAGGGGACACGGGTTCGTGCCCCGGTCTGGGAAGATCCCACATGCCGCGGAGCGGCTGGTCCCGTGAGCCATGGCCGCTGAGCCTGCACGTCCGGGGCCTGTGCTCCGCAACCGGAGAGGCCACAGCAGTGAGAGGCCCGCGTACCGCAAAGAAAAAAAAAAGTTTTGTGCTTGACCCTGAGTTTGTTGAGTTACTACTGCTTGTCAAGGTACAGTTTCTTGCTATATATGTCCAGTGATTTCTGCCCAAAGAGCTACCAATCATACTTCCTAATTTTTTAAAATTTGTTTATTTTAAAAAATAACAAGTTAAAATTGACTTTTGTGGTGTATGTTCTAAGATTTTTTATTGAAGTAAAATATATGTAACATAAAATTAACCATTTTAACGTACAATTCAGTGGTATTCAGTACATTCCAAATGTTGTGCATCCATTCCCTCTCTCTACTTTCAAATCATTTCATCACCCCAAAGGAAACCCCACACCCATTAAGCAGTCACTCCCCATTCTCCTTCCCTCCAACTCCTGGCAACCCCTAATCTGCTTGCTTTCTTTATGGATTTATCTCTCTGGATATTTAATGTAAATGGAATTATATAATATGTGATATTTTATGTCTGGCTTCCTTCACTTAGCATAATATTTTCAAGTTTCACCTACACTGATCCACAATGTATCAATACTTCATTACTTTTCATGTCTGAATATTTCCTTGTATAGCTATACACATTTTGTTAATTCATTCTGTTGTTGGACATTTGGGTTGTTCCAACCTTTTGGCTAGGGGAGCAGTGCTACTATGAACATTCGGATATCAGATATGTTTTCATATTGAGAGAACTATCTGCTGTGTCTGAACTCTTTATAATTTTTCACTGGATGCAAAAGCTGCTGAGAGCACCCTGTTTTATAGATTTTAAAAACAAAAATTTCTGTAGAGTTGAACCTGATAGATAATATTAGCTAATATTTTGTACCTGATCACCTGAAGCTATGAATAAATTGTCATAAGAATAGCATTTCGTTCCAAAACTTTTAGTAAGTTAGTAAATAAGTAATAACAGTGGTCAAAATAACACTAATGGAATGCTTAATATATGCCCAGTAAAATATTAGTTATTTTGATTCACTTACTCTTTACAATAAACTATTATTATCCTAACTCTGTAGATGAGGTCACTGAGTTAGAATAACCTACTCAATGGCACAGCTAGGGACTGGTGAATTCAGAGTATGATTCCAGAAAACATTGTCCCAGAAGCCAACATTGCACTATTTTTTTTTTTTCTATTAAAGACCTCAATCTCTCCTCTCATTTAATCATATGTTTTAAAGCAATGCTAACTTGATCTCACTTGGTCATTAGTTCTTGTCTTCTTCCACAGATTTTAGTCTCCTTATCTCACTAACATCAAACTTCAAATTCTCTGCAGTGGCCTAAGTGCTCCTTTGTGATCAGGTCCTTGGCAGCATCATTCACTCTTCCCTTCATACATTCTGCTCCTTAAGGCTTTGCATTTTCTGTTTTCTCTGCCTAGATGAAATTTAATTTAAGCACTGTTCAATTGTCACTTCTTCACAAAGGCATTCCAAGTCAGCCTTTCTCTAATCACCAATCACTAACCTATCCTCTCACCTTGCTTTGTTTCTTTTATAGAAATTACTACCATCTGCATATATATATACACACACACACACACACACACACACACACACACACACACACACACACACACATACGTTTGTAATTGTTCGTGCCCCACATGCTACCCACCCATGTAAAGCTTCTTCACAGTAGAGACTTTTAAAAAATTTGCTGGTGCATTTCTAGTGTCTACTATGGCACCTGGCAAATGTATCATATGCAGTAAAGATTTGATGAATAAAGGGCTTCATTGAGTGAATTCCATGGGAGCTCCCCTGGATATTATCTGACTCCAGAATACACTGAAGGTACTTAAGATATTCAAGTATCTTCTCCAGCATTAAACTATCATCTGGGTTCAACCTTCTAAGCCTTGACTATCTCTTATTTTTTAATGAGTTTTTCCATGGAAGACATAACGTAATGCAGCTGAGGACCTGACTCATGGACCCTCTACTTATATCTAGACATGTCTATTTATAGGACCCAGCAGAGCTTATGCTCAAGTTAAGATTCTGCTTGGTTAAGCTGAGGTAGACCCAGAAAAGTTGATTTTGATTTTTTATACCTTTTGAAAATTTTCCTTTGAAGTTGCTTCAGATGATTTGTAATTTGCTGGTCTGGTTCACTTAGAACTGGCTTCAAGGAAAGTACATAATCTGCTTCCTGGCTTTGAACTGGGATCAGTGGTGCACTGGTCAGGTGCATACACTTTTTCCTCCTTGTCACTAATTGGCCTCTGGTTTTACTTATATGAATTTTTTATTTCATTTGTTTTTTGTTTTATTTTGTTTGTTTTTCCTATCTCTCTGTTCATATATATTCTGATTTGTTTCTTTGTGGGAAGGAGGCACAGATGGCCATTTTCCTCCGTGTTACTTCTCTGTGTAACTTTTCTCCTTATCCTTTAAGGTGATCATGGTAACTTGGTAGAGTAGGATGAAAATCCTATGGAGTTTAACTCATCTTGCTGAGGTGACCTAACAGATTCTATTCCTATCTCTCTGAATCAATGGAGGAAAATCTGGGTTGAATATTAATACCTAATTTTATTTTTACCTACTCAAATATTTTTCATGAAGGTATATTATCAGTTACAGATTTTTTTTTTTCAAAGTTAGATCTATGGATTCATTGTACTGGAATAACTAGTGGTTCTTGTTGAGCTCTGCTGCATACAGAGTTAGTGAATCACTAACTCTGGATAATAGGCCCAGAAATTTAACAAACTTCCTAGGTGTTTCTCTGTCACACTAAACTTGGGAATTATTGATCTACAGATATATTACTATGAAAAAACTTTTAACATATTTGGTTTTTTGGGGGCATCTTACAAATTTGCAGCATGGTTTCCAAACACTCCATTACTTCCACCTGAAATTATTTTAAAAATGTATTAAGGTGGTATTTGAAGAAATCTACATACCAAAATGCAAGAATTTTTTTTAATTGTACTTTCTTGGTCTTGAACTCAAAATGTTCTATTTTCTAGTTGGTGTAATACTGGATTGAAGCTGTATAGATTCCATGATATTTAACATTTCTCATCAAACTGTTGCTATTTTCATCTTTACTGTATGAGAATATGGAATATATTTATGGTACTGTGTTGTATTGTTTTTGGCTACCAAACATACTCCCTGTGGAACAATAAATTGGTAGGCATCAATCATCATTCATTGTAGAAAATTCAATATATCAATCAAGAACATGATGTTCTTGTTTGGATGGTATAGACAGATTCCAAGAATCATCTTCCCTTATTTATCATCTTGAGAAAAATATAACAAACCCATATCTCTTATCCCATCTGTAATATGTAGCAGCATGTAAAATATATCTTCAATTTATTTGGATGCCTATATATGTCAAATGTTTTGATATAATATCCTCTTTTTTATTCATAAACCTATGGCTTGGGGGGATTTTTGTAAATATATTTGATTGTTCTATTGAAAGAATTTCATTCAGCCTCCCTTAATATGAAGCTAGCTTGCATTGCTTTAACTCTCCCTCATTTTTAACATTCACTAATATTAATATTAAAATTAGCAAATGATGGACATAAAATTATAATAACAAAAGCCACTTTCTGAGATTGTATTGCTGATACAAACATGTAGCATTTTAAATAATATTAGTGGTCATTGGGTTACGGTTTACTAGATGTATTAGAAATACACTTATTAATATGGCTTCAGTCAACTTGTGACCTGACAATCCAATTCACTTAGAACTAATGTAGTGTTATTTGGGCTCAGTAATTTGGGAGAGTATTGGGTACATCATGGCCTGGGAATGCCATGTAGAAATATTTTTTAAACTACCTGTGAGGTATAACAGAAACTAGGTTTTCTACCTGAATATCAAGCAATTCTTTTTTTTTCATCTTAACAGTTATAAAAGTTTAGCATAAGCTGCCCCAAACTATCCAGCTGTTATTCTCCCTTCTTTTCATAGAGTCAGAGAGGTTTGTCAGCTCCCTGAGCTGTCAGGGAGAGATTTAATGGCTTCATGGTGTACTCTGTGACATCCCCAGCACCCATACTTTCTTTTTTTTTTTTTTTTTTTTTTGCGGTACGCTGGCCTCTCACTGTTGTGGCCTCTCCCGTTGTGGAGCACAGGCTCCGGACGCACAGGCCCAGCGGCCATGGCTCACGGGCCCAGCCGCTCCGTGGCATGTGGGATCCTCCCAGACCGGGGAACGAACCCGTGTCCCCTGCATCAGCAGGCGGACTCACAATCACTGTGCCACCAGGGAAGCCCACACCCTTACTTTCTGTGTGGTGAAAAGCTTTTCTTTCCCAGCTGCAGGAATAGTATTCTTCAAATAGTTTCAGTTATTACATACTATTACTAAATTATATTATATTGCATTATATTTGTTATATGATACTATTTTAGGTTACCATTGTATCATACCAGATTTTGATAGAAGTTTGGTATATGAAAGAGAGTCCTATGTTAAGAGAGGCTCTAATGCTAATTCCATGTCTTTGGGAAAATATTTTAGCATCTCTGAATACCTGCCCTGTCTATATTTCATGATTCTTGTGAGTTTCAAAATAGAGTGTGTATTCTATAGAGCTATAGAGAAAAAAAAAAAAGGTAATTTATAATAGTAATATTATGCTATACTTTACTAATTAAACACTTGTATGTTTTAGGTTATTTCTTCCATAGTGTTGAAACATGTTGCATTCTCAGGAAAACAAGATAGAATTGCATTTGGTTATCATGGACAGACCTAGTTAGCACAGACACAGTTACAGTTTGAATCTTGGTAGATTTAACTGTCCACTGATGTTTTATGAACTGAGTTTCCTCATATATTTATGATTCAATCAATCTCAAGGATTCTAAAAGGGCTTTTGTAATTTTACATGAAGTATTTCATACTGGCCCTTGAGTAAGACACACAATTTAAGAGAGCTAGCTCACATGAATAAAATGTAGTCTATAACGAACCATCTCTGAAATAAATTTCCTTTCTCCTTTATACTAATCAGCCTACATAAGAAAAAAATTAATAGATGCTCCCACATCATAGTAAAATATTGAATATTGAAAAATATTGAATATTGAAGTAGCAGTATGATAACTATTAAAAAATGAGTCTTCAGGCTATGACAATATAAAGCAACATTATTTACTATGTTAATCGTAACCATGTTTGAAATTATGTGAATAAAAGGATGTTTCTAAGGTTTGTTTTCTATTGTGGTACATGGAATAACATGATTAATTCATAACTGTGATTTTGAAATCTGAAGAAAGAAGTTTTAATATGTAAGACATCAAAATTAGGTAGTTTGGTGTCAAAGCAAGCAGAAGCAGATATGGAAAACCCAGGAGAACACAAACAAATAAGCTGGGATAGGCTTTGGCTTCTTGAGCTTCCTCTCTGTCTCAGGTCTTTCTCACAGCCTGTACCTGTTCCTGGGATTTGTCACTTTTCCCTAGATCCACAATGGACTACTGAACATTATAAATGTTTTGTCCCATGACTTGATTCAGCATGGATATCAGTTTCCCACATTAGGTACTGGGGGTGGTCTGTGGTATCTTGGCTTTCATTCCTGCGAGTGAATGTGGCTCTATCAGGGCCTTCAAAGATGGGTGTAGATGACCGATCTCATTCCCAACTTCCTAAGAATTTGTTGTACTTCCTCTATAGATTTCCAGGGTCCCATATGTCCAAGAAGATCCCTATCATTAAGCCAAGCCTCCCTGTAGGATAGAGTAATGCAATCAATAAGGAAATGAGTTTCTTGAACCACTGGAGCACCATGTGGGAGCTACTGGAGGGCAGGATATGTGGTGATGTTGCTGAGTTTCCCTGCCTCCTGCCCAGTGAGAGAAATGCCATTGTTTCCTGTATCCCATAGCTGAACATACCATGCCTGGATACTTTCCCTGGCCTTTTGTTGGAACTTGGCAGCTATATCAACAAGCTCAGCAGGCATATATTCTCTCATTATGAACATTTCTTGAATTGGGGGCTGGGGTTGTTGTTGATGTGTTTTTGCTTTTCCTTGTATTAGGGGTTGGATGGCACCAGACATTTCATCTGTTTCACTGTCAATCACAACATCTTCTTTCTCTTCACTTTACCAGGGATTCCACCTCTTAGCGTTCCAATCAGTCTTTGTCACAAGCACTTGGATTTTAATCCACAGTGGTTTGCACTCTCTTAGTTTTGCAAAAAGGCATGCATGCTAAGGTTTCCAACTTATCACCCTGTTCTTGCATCTTGTGTGCCAACAGAGTAGTGGACACCCTAACATCCTTCTCTAACCTCAGCTCTTCTTCTAACTTTCTAACACCAGCTTCAGCCTCTAGTTGGGTAATTCAGTGGCCAGCTGAACTGTCCACAGTAGAGGCCAGCTCCCTGTGCCAGCCATTTGTTTTTCTTTTTTGCTGGAGTACACTATGTGCAGTTTCTCAAGCAAATGCATTAAACCGCCTGTTGTCATGCATCAGGACACAAGCATCTGACATATGGGCCACTTCTCCCTACATAGGGATTGCCAACCTGAGATTTCCCCCAAAGATGCCTCTTTTCCATTTCTTTAATCTCTTGACTGGCTCACCAACTGCTGTTTGAAACCTTGGGAGTTTAGGTGAAATCCAAAATTGGCCCCCATAAAGGGAGGGCAAGGAGAAATGAAGAAAGAAGCAGATCTCTCCAGATTGGCAGGTGGCAGGTTTTTTTTTTTTTTTTTTTTTTTTTTTTGGTACGCGGACCTCTCACTATTGTGGCCTCTCCCGTTGCGGAGCACAGGTTCCGGATGCGCAGGCTCAGCGGCCATGGCTCACGGGCCCAGCCGCTCCGCGGCATGTGGGATCTTCCCAGACCGGGGCACGAACCCGTGTCCCCTGCATCAGCAGGCAGACTCTCAATCACTGCGTCACCAGGGAAGCCCAGGTGGCAGGTTTAATAAGCAGAGTACTCACATAGGAGGCTTGTCTTGGGCAGCTGCAAGATGAGTAGATCTCTGCACCCATCCACCAGAATTTTAAGAGTTTATATAAAGGCCTTAATGGGATTTAGTCATTTATACAGTCCAGATGGTCTCAGTAACATATTACTCTCTCAAAGCTGCATCCTTGAAGTGGTTCCCAGTATGAAAATGGTAGGCAGAATGGACATTCCAAGGACACTGGACTGGATAAGGAGCCTCTGATTGCCTCAATCCAGCTCATGGGTCAAACAGTTGTCACATCCCCTCAATGACTTCTTCCAACAGAAGTATAACTAAATGCAAACAAAGTTGGATTAAGAGGAACAGACTGTTTTATTAAATTCTCTCCTTTTTGTTCTTGATTTTGCCCTGTGTGATACAGTGTCAACTTCTTTACTAAGTACTTAATTAATATTATCTAACTGGGTGAATTTATAAATATAGCAGTTAAAAGAAATAGACACCTGAAGAAACAGTACTTTCAATGTGATTATTATGGAGAGTTGCTGATCTGAGCACAAACTCGACACTTCCCAAGTACTTGTCTGTAATAATTTTCTACTAAGCGTTCCCTACCTCATTGGGGATGACCTCATATGTCACTGACAATAGAGATTCATTCATTTAATTATTCATCGTAGAATGAATCACTCTGATCCCTATTGAACTCCTTAGAGGTGATATGGTGAATGACAGTCTCAAATACCTTTTGCTTATTTTCTTTTTCAGTTTGAAAAATCACTTAATTATAGAAAACTCCCTTGAATAAATACTCATACATAAAAAGCACATGTGTTGTCTTAAGAATCATCACCTTGTTGAAAATGGTGATTTCAGACAATTAGTAATTACTTTCTATTCACTTTGTTCCTAATTTTTCTACTTGCCTGTGAGATATATAGTCTTTGCAGAAGCACACTCAAAACTAACTAACAAAATTCTTGTCTAATAAGAACTACTTCTAATAGAGTAATGATATATTGAACTAATCATTTTTTTCATTCTATTTGTAGAAAACTAGGTTTTCTGTATTACATTCTAAATACCTTCTGAGGGCTTTTGTTGATTCAAAATAAAAGCTATATATAATTTGATCATCTTGATCCCTTATAAAATTTCCTAAGACCAATTTGTCTCTTTCTCACTGGCAATGAGGGACTTTCTAGAAAAACAGTGAGAAGAGTGTTAAATATTCTTGTTTTGCACTTTAATTATTATTTATCCTAGGTTTTATTATACATCATAAGTTGGCAAAATTTTTCTGTGAAGGGCAAAATAGTAAATATTTTTAGGCTTTGCAGGTTATTGGGTCTCTGTTACAACTACTAAATTTTGTCACTGAAGCACAAGAGCAGTCATAGACAAAATGTAAATGGTCCAGCATGGTTGTGTTCCAATAAAACTGTATTTGCAAAAACAGGTGGAGGGCTGGATTTGGCTTGTGAGCTATAGTTTATTGGCCTCTGATATGTAGAGCATTTAAATATATAATATGAAGACAGCTGTTTTTCTATCTTCTAATTTAAAATTTATAAAAGAGTTATTTAAGCCTTAGAATTATTGTCTGTTAGACTGTTTTCTCCACTAGACTATGAATTCCTTGAGAGTAAGGACTCTGTCATTAAATTAAACTCATTCAATTGAATGAGAATCTATATTTCATTGAAAAACATTTTCCATTTTAGAAGTTTTGAATCTATTTTCTCTTTTCAGATGTATCTCAAGTATCAAAGGTTCTTAACAACTTGCATAATGAAGCATGGGCTATATGGCTATATAGCTGAGGAAGTTGTAATCTCTTCTCATCATTTAAGATAAATATTATTACCAACCTCCTCTAAAAGATGTATTAAGCTTTATCTAGACCCATATTTTAATTTATTACTCTCACCATAGTTAGGGTCATTTTATCTTCTCCTTAGACTCAAGACTTCCAGATATTGCCACACAACATAAAGCCTTTAGGCTCCACAAATTGTTTTGCCGCTGGTCCAGTCTTGTGCATCATTTGTGATATTAGGAATGGAGGAGTGAGGTATTTCTATGGGCTCTGATACTTATTAATTTTTCTACTTAAACTTTTTTTCTGTTGAACAGCTATCCTCAACCTGAACCACTACACCTTCCATTTACGAGTTATTCTCCAAAAGCATTGAGAAAGTATTTTGCCTTTATCCATATTGTAAAATGGGACCTTACTACCCTTTTATAGGATGCCCAATTTCTGGAACTTGAATTGCCCTTTCAAGATGAGTTAATGCTGAGTTGTATGTGTATGTTGGGGTTGTTGCTATTTTATCTGACATTTCTTGATACTTATTTGTTTGCTCCTATATCATCTGAAGATCCTTTTTTTATTGATCATATCCTCTCACATTTCAAACACTAGGAGCCAGTTCAGCTGAGGAGTATTTGTTTGATTCCATTGCATCAATCTAGTGGTACGTTTTGGCCTCTTGCTAAAATCTTGTTTTAATTTGATAGCATTTCTATATGTGTCTCAAGGTATATATAACAATTTTGGTATTATAAGAAATAGAATTCTATACTATTTTAACTCCCTACAACTTTATGGTTCAACTATTTTCCCTAGCTATGGAAAGTATGAATCACTGACATATTTGAAATGAATGAACCAGATTTTTCTTAAACTTTTAAAATTAATTCTGATTATCTTGTCTACCACTAAATACCAACGAGCAACATTTCACCACTATTGAAGGCATTAACACACATTAAAACTGAAGACAAAAGAACAAATGCATTATTTGTGATATGGGAAAACCAGCACCAATATTCATCCTTACTTCCTATTCCCTTGTTCAAAAGTTTTTGTCATTATGGAAAACAGTATGGAGGTTTCTCAAAAAACTAAAAATAAAGTTGCCATATGATCCAGGAATCCCACTCTTGGGCATATATCCCTATAAAACTATAATCCAAAAAGACATATGCACCCTTATGTTCATAGCAGCACTATTCATAATAGCCAAAACATGGAAACAACCTAAATGTCCATTGACAAATGAATAGACCCATGTATAACATTTCTATTTTTATATTATATAATAAATTAGCTGTATGAATTAGAGCTCACTGAGTTAAGAAATGTATCTCAGAGAAACTGTTTGAACGCACAATTCTCAGAGCCACCATAAAAACAGTGGCTCAAACTTAACATTTGTGTTCATTTCCTTTATCTACCTCCTTCTGTCTCATCAGTCTAATTATTTTACGGTAACAAGGCAAAGGCAAATTGCAACTCAAATATGCCCAAATGCACGTAACTTGCAAACTTATTATGTATTTGAAGTTCACTTCATATAGTAAATCACTTAAAAGACACAGTATGTATATATGTCTTTGTATGTATATATATATATATATATATAGAGAGAGAGAGAGAGAGAGAGAGACAGACAGACAGACAGACAGACAGACAGACAGAAAGGAGAGAGTTGACTCTCCTCTCCTCCACATACTATCCTATTTATTTATCTGTTTCTCTTTAGAGCAAAAGATCTTGCAATAGAAATCTCTATTTTTCTATAATTATTATTCTTTTTCAGATTTTGGGGGGATAATTTCCATCAAGTTTTTATTGCTAGTATCCTACCAAAATCACTGTTATTAAGGACATGAACAGCCTCCACTTTGATAAATGCAACAGTTAATTCCAGTCCTTATTTTATTTCAACAATCAATGAAAAATTCAAAGTCAGTATAGAAGTAACAAAACATATGAAAACAAATGGCTGCCAAGTATTTAAAGAAATATTTAGATTCACAAAGAATAAAACAGAGCAATTATAAACACCAATAGGCATTTTAAAATTTCCTATATTAGGGAACTTCTTACTATTTTCAATGATAACTCCACTTTTTTTTTTCCACAGAGGTACATATATGTGTGCAGTAAATATCACTGCCCGAGAGGAAAAATGAATGAATTAATTAATTTAATAGCAATG